>NC_135974.1:36325574-36583074 GCF_053455715.1 Rhinoraja longicauda
TTACTCCAGCTTCTTGAATCGATCTTTACTGTGTTTTTTTTAATGTTGTTTTCGATGTTGCGGTATCTCTGGTGACTTTTATTACGACCAGGATCCTGTCTGGTGAACAAGATTACGTTGACAAATGCAATTTCTCAGCAGGAGCCGACAGCGAGCAACCGCCGCGCGGACAGATGCCTCCCCCACCCCCGGGCTCGTCTGTCCCCCGGCTTCCCTTTACCTAATGTGGGTCTGTGTTCAGCTGTGGGGGGGAGGGGGTTAAAGTTGGACCTGGCCTCGCCCAACACTGGGGAAGGGTCTCCACCCGAAACGTCACCCACTCCTTCTCTCCAGAGATGCTGCCTGTCCCGCTGAGTTACTCCAGCATTTGGGGGTCTACCTTCGGTTTAAATCAGCAGTTCCCCCCTGAACGCAGGAGAGAGTTCGGTCAGAACAGCCACGCCGTTACTCCAGCACTCTCTGTCTGTCTTGCCCCACACTGCCAGTGCTGTCTTGTCCCACACTGCCAGTGCTGTCCTGTCCCACACTGCCAGTGCTGCCTTGTCCCACACTGCCAGTGCTGTCTTGTCCCACACTGCCAGTGCTGTCTTGTCCTACACTGCCAGTGCTGTCTTGTCCTAGACTGCCAGTGCTGACTTGCCCCACACGCCAGTGCTGTCTTGTCCTACACTGCCAGTGCTGTCTTGTCCTAGACTGCCAGTGCTGACTTGCCCCACACGCCAGTGCCGTCTTGCCCCACACTGCCAGTGCTGCCTTGTCCCACACTGCCAGTGCTGTCTTGTCCCACACGCCAGTGCTGTCTTGCCCCACACCGCCAGTGCTGTCTTGCCCCACACTGCCAGTTCTGCCTTGTCCCACACTGCCAGTGCTGTCTTGTCCCACACTGCCAGTGCTGCCTCTGTGTTTTTGTCTCCTGGTCGTTGCCTTTTTTGTTTGAAACCGAATGTTATTTTAAGTGGGGGGGAGGGAGGAAGGTGCGGTCGGGGATCACTGGCGGCTTTGTCTGGGAGTTAGTATCGAGCAGCCACGTCTGCCCCACTGGGGGGGGTTAAGGTGCTTCCACCCCACTTGTTTAATTAGCCTCACGCCGGGCCTCCAGTCCCGAGCTCAGCTGCAAAGCGCTGGTCGCTGTGTGTGGAGGGAAATAAGGCCACTGGCTGGGCGAGGCTCCCATTAAAGTTAATAACTCTGACAGGGAGACACAGGTAATGAGTGTCTCTATGGTAACGCCAGTGTGTGGATGAGAGGTGGTGGGATGCTGGCAGGCGAGTCTAATCCCACAGCATGTGCTCCCAAGCTCAGAGATCTGCTTTCACAAATGCATTCGTCACGTAGAAACAAGGAACATAGGTGCAGGAGGAGGCCATTCGGCCCTTCGAGCCAGCACCGCCATTCAATATGATCATGGCTGATCATCCACAATCAGTACCCCACTCCTGCTTTCTCCTCATATCCCTCGATTCATTCAACCCTCGGGGCTGAATCTAACTCTCGTATAGCCATATGACCAGGGATTTAAAGCTGCACGATTCGTCTTCACATTCAGAATTCTATCTGCATCGGCCAAAGATTGCACATGACCTCGCCCCGCGTACCGACACAATTATGTTGCTAGGCATTCGTTTATTATATAAACATCAGTATCTTTCAACTGAAAAGGCACATTTCCTACGGAACTAATATCAGCCAGAGGGGATTTCTAAATCAATGCTTTGTTGCAGTTATTCCTTCAGGTAGACACAAAGTGCTGGAGTAACTCAGCGGGTCAGGCAGCGTCTCTGGAGAGAAGGAATGGGTGACCCCTAGAAGGGTCTCGACCCGAAACGTCACCCATTCATTCTCTCCAGAGATGCTGCCTGACCCGCTGAGTTACTCCAGCATGTTGTGTCTACCTTCGATTTTAACCAGCATCCGCAGTTTCTGTTTTCCGACGGTATTCCTTCAGTGATTCCTCACAAAAACATTTTATCCAGTTAATCCAATATCGGTGCAAAATAATAAACAATTCAGTTGCACAATTGGGTGTTTACAATCAATATTAGAGGCGTTGGTGAAGTAACCAGCGGCCTGGAGAATGGTTCAGACCTGAAACGTCACCCATTCCTTCTCTCCAGAGATGCTGCCTGACCTGCTGAGTTACTCCAGTTTTTTTGTGTCCATCTTTGCTGAAATAACTTAGTTGGGTGGGACTAGTTGGGTGGGACTTAGTTGGGTGGGACTTAGTTGGGTGGGACTTAGTTGAGTGGGACTTAGTTGAGTGGGACTTAGTTGAGTGGGACTTAGTTGAGTGGAACTTAGTTGAGTACGACTTAGTTGAGTGCGACTTAGTTGAGTGGGACTTAGGGCCACGGGTTTCAAACCTCGTGATTGAATTTCGAATGTCTTATTTCTGAATCAGGCGGGATATCGCTGACATTCGTTGCTGTTAACCGGGCCTTTACAAGACGTTGCTGCAATACAGTTGGCTCCCGCGTCCCACACACTTAAATAAGACGTAATATTTAGTCAGTGGGCATTAAACTTGATCAGTAAGAGTGTCAGAGGTTATGGGGCGAAGGCAGGAGAATGGGGTTTAGAGGGGAAGGTAGACCAGCCATGATTGAATGGCGGAGTAGACTTCATGTTCCCAAATACCTAATTCTGCTCCTAGAACCTATGGAAACCACGAAATGCCTGGATTCCCGGAGACAGCAGCATTTTTAAAAAGTCTCTCAAATGTAACAAATTCGTGAACTTCTATAATAGTAAAACATCAGTGCTTGACAAACTCAGCGGGTCAGACAGGGGGGGTGGTCAGACGTCATTCACCGGCGATGAGAAGGGATCTTGTAGAATCATATAACATTCTTCAAGGATTGGACAGGCTAGATGCAGGAAAAAATGTTCCCGATGTTGGGATAGTTTATTTAAGAATAAGGGGTAGGCCATTTAGGACTGAGATGAGGAAAAGCTTTTTCACCCAGAGAGTTGTGAATCTGTGGAATTCTCTGCCACAGAAGGTTGTGGAGGCCAATTCACTGGATGTTTTCAAGGGAGAGTTAGATTTAGCTCTTAGGAATCAAGAGATATGGGGGAAAGCAGGAACGGGGTTCTGATTTTAGATGATCAGCCATGATCATATTGAATGGGAGTGGTGGCGCGAAGGGCCGAATGGCCTACGCCTGCACCTATTTTTCTATGTTTCTACGTCTTTACGGGTCTGGATCCTTCTTGAGATTGGTGATCTGTCTGTCAACAGTCTGAAGCAGGGTCCCGTCTCACAACGTCGCCCGCCCATTGCCTCCACAGATGCTGCCTGACTCGCTGAGTTCCTCCGGCACTTTGTGCTTCTGAATCTCGACCCGAAACGTCACCCATTCCTTCTCTCCTGAGATGCTGCCTGACCTGCTGAGTTACTCCAGCATTTTGTGAATAAATACCTTCCATTTGTACCAGCATCTGCAGTTATCTTCTTAAACACTCTCGGCCCTTGATAAAAAGCACCTGCAAACATCGGTTACATTGCGAGAACGCCGTTCCATAGCTATCCTCAGCAAGTGGACTTTATTTCAAAACTAGAACCCAACGCAACCACTGGCAGCTCGGAAACACGTGACAAGTTTTCAAATAGTTAGATTATTCATCTATTTAATGAATGATTTCCCCAGAAATGTATCTGACGGTTATCAGCTAAAGTGGAATCGTTGCGTTCACCAGCAAAGTCTGACAAAGAGCGACTGCGCCAGCACATTACACGCTTGGCTCAATTTCACTTAATATTTTAAATTGTGTATAATACAGCTTCAATATTTGGAAAGAAGCAACATTTAACTAATGGTGTTCTGGAGTAATAAAGCACGGAACTCTCAATATACACTCATCCTCCAAGTTTGGTTTAGTTGAGTTTATTGGCACGTGTACCCAGGTACAGTGAAAAGCTTGTGTTACCTGCTAACCGGCCAGCGGAAAGACAACACATGATTGTAATCGAGCCGTTTACCTGCACAGAACTAGGAGCAGGGATAGACAAAATGCTGGAGTAACTCAGCGGGACAGGCAGCATCTCAGGAGAGAAGGAATGGGTGACGTTTCAAGTCGAGACCCTTCTTCAGTCTGAAGAAGGGTCTCGACCCGAAACGTCACCCATTCCTTCTCTCCAGAGATGCTGCCCGTCCCGCTGAGTTACTCCAGCATTTTGTGTCCATCTTCGGTGTAAACCAGCGTCTGCAGTTCCTTCCTGCACACCAGAAGCCGGGACGAAGGCAGACTGTTGCCTGGCGACCTACTGCTGCCTGACTTGGACACGTGTCTAAATTTGACCTATTTCCTCATTCCTCTTGGAAGAATCATAAAGGGTTATCGTTTAATAATCTACATCGCACAATCTACTGTGACTCAACGTTCTCTCTCTCTCTGCGTCCACACAAAAGATCATCGCATTGCAAAAGTATCCCAGTGAAACAGGTTCCCGATTCCCCCCATTAATCCGTTTTAGTCCCCGGCGCCTTTCTGTTCTCCACTCGCGTTTGCCGCTGCGATCCTTTGCTAGAACGGGCTCATTTAGCTCATTATAATGTGTGGGAAAGAACCGCAGACGCTGGTTGACACCGAAGATAGACACGGAATGCTGGAGTAACTCAGCGGGTCAGGCAGCATCTCTGGAGAGAAGGAATGGGTCGAGACGCTTGTTCAGACTGGTGAACATGATCCTGAGAGGGCGGCGTTTGGCAGCGCTGGTCCAAGAGCGGGTGGTCTGGCCGGGAGAGAGAGAGTGTTGATGATGGGTGACTCCGGCCACTCAGCAAATGGCAGGCAGGGCAGGGCAGGGCAGGGGGGTCGGGATAAAGGTAGCAGGGAGAAGACAGACTAAACTCACTACCCGGTTAGGCGCCGCGTCACACTTTGTGGATTAAAAAAAACACGTTTATTTATCAGTAAGATTGATCTGAATCAGGAATTTATTGGAAAAATAAAAACAAACGGAAAGGTCTTGGTCGGGGTTTATGTTGGAGACGGGGGGGGGGGGGGGAGAGAGAGAGGATGGAGTCGACACTGGGAGTGTGTTCAGTGTTACTCCGAATGAGAAAGACCTTAACTGACAGAGGGGCAAGTGAGTGTTTGTTGGACATTGTGGCGGCGACGATCCAGAGACCCAAGGCACGTCGCTGAAAGATGGCACCGGGGAGACATAGCGCCGGGCAAACACGGCTCATGGACACAGGGACACACACGCCTTTTGTTTAAAAGTCATTTAGAAAAAATATTAATAACCCGGAGGAAGGAGGGCAGAGACTGTGAGAGGGAGCAGGACACAGTTCTGTGTGCCAGGGGATATCTGCACTGCCAAATGGTCATCCGCAACAAGACCCAGGGGCCACCAGGCTCTGGAGCTTATTTGGCATCTACGGGTGTCAGGGGTTGTGGGGGGGGGGCAGGAGAATGGGGATTGGAGGGAAAGATAGGTCAGCCATGAATGAATGGCGGGGTAGACCCGATGGACCGACTGGCTTAATTCTGGTCCTATCACTTATGACCTTATATATATGCGGGCAAATGGGACTAGCTTAGATGGGACATCTCGGTCGGCATGGACTAGATAGGCCGAAGGGCCTGTTTCCGTGCTGTGTCATTCTATATACAGTGGACAAATGTCCAACGTGCAAAAACAGGACAAGCAAACGGCGAGCATCGGCCTTGCCCCCCCCCCACTGGCCCAGGCTGGTCCCCACTGGCCCCACGCTGGTCCCCACTGGCCCCACGCTGGTCCCCACTGCCCCACGCTGGCCCCACGCTGGTTCCCACTGCCCCACGCTGGTCCCCACTGGCCCACACTGGGCCCCACGCTGGTCCCCACTGGCCCACACTGCGCCCCACGCTGGTCCCCACTGGCCCACACTGCGCCCCACGCTGGCCCCCACTGGCCCACGCTGGTCCCCACTGGTCCACGCTGGTCCCCACTGGCCCCACGCTGGTCCACACTGGTCCACACTGGCCCACGCTGGTCCACGCTGGCCCAGAGCCCCGTGCAAACTTGCCAAGCCGCATGTTTGCAGTTGGCTGCCCGGGATGCGGATTTTCGTCCTTATTTGGACCATCTGGAGTGACTAGACTCTCCCACGGTGATTATTGTTAAGGACCAGGGCAGGGGAGAGTTGGTCCACGGATGTCTCGGGCAATGGCAGCGACCCTGGTCTGTGGACAGAGGGGGGTAGACAGAGGGGAGATGGCGGCGACCCTGGTCTGTGGATAGAGGAGGGGGGGCGGGGGGGTAGCCAGGTGTTCCCGAGCGAGCTGGACATGCACAGCAGTGCGTGCCAGACCAACGCACCACAGAGCAACGCGAAGGGAGACGCAAAATGCTGGAGTAACTCAGCGGGTCGGGCAGCATCTCTGGAGAGAAGGAACGGGTGACGTTTCGGGTCGAGACCCTTCTTCAGACCACAGATGCTGCCCGACCCGCTGAGTTACTCCAGCATTCCGTGCCAATCTTTGCTGTAAACAGCATCTGCAGTCCCAGCAAAGCGGCGACAGACTCACAAACAGACAAACAGACACAACAGTTATTGAGCAGACGAGTGAAACTACTGCTCGCAGCCGGCAGACTGACCGTGGTTTTTACCGGCACGTAAACCGCTGGTTTAGCGGCAACATCTGTCCTCGGGTCGCTCAGCCCCAACTGGAAACCTTTGGATTTCACCCAGAATTTGAATTTGGGGTTATCGGTGGAGCCGGGGTCGCTCAGCAGCTCCACGATCCGCCCGTGTTTCATCCGCGTCACCGTCTTTGTTTTGCCCGAATCGCCGTAGGTCCTGAGACACCAGTCCTGAAAGTGAGAGGACATGTCCCGCACCCCGCCGATAGCCCACGACATGGCTTTGTCCGCCGGGGAGGAGCGGCAGGGGAGGGGGGGGGGGGGGGGAGAGAGAGGGAGAGGGAGAGAGAGAGGAGAGGGAGAGAGAGAGAGGGAGAGGGAGAGAGAGAGGAGAGGGAGAGAGAGAGAGAGAGAGAGAGAGAGAGAGAGAGAGAGAGAGAGAGACAGAGGGAGAGCGAGGGGGAGGGGAGGGGGAGAGAGAGAGAGGGAGAGGGGGAGAGAGAGAGAGAGAGAGAGAGAGAGAGAGAGAGAGAGAGAGAGAGAGTGTGTGAGGGGAGAGAGGGAGAGAGAGAGGGAGAGAGGGGGAGGGAGAGAGAGAGAGAGAGAGAGAGAGAGTGTGAGGGGAGAGAGAGAGGGAGAGGGAGGGAGGGAAGGAGAGGCTCGGTGAGTTTGGGAGTGTTCGGTACGTGTCTGTGCCGCCCCTCCAGATGTAATAATGAGCGGTAGCCCGGGGGAGTGGAGCCGGGGCCGGGCTGGGGGGTCTGCGGGAGGGGGTGGGATGCGGGGGGGGGGGGGGGAAGGTGCGGCGGTGCCGGGTCTCGATCCCCCGGTGCCGGGCAGCCCCCCCCCCCCCCCCCCCGCCAGCCGCTCACCTCATTGGACACGGGGACAGTTTCCCGGTGCAGCCGCTCGCGGGGATCACGGCCCGTTTAGGAATACGGTCGCCTGCGCCTTGCCGGAGAGAGGGGGTCCCGGGGAGAGAGAGGGGGTCCCGGGGGGAGAGAGGGGGTCCCGGGGGGAGAGGGGTGCGGGCGGGGGGGGGGGAGTGAGAGGTGTCCCGGGGGAGAGAGAGGGGGGTCCCAGGGAGAGAGGGGGTCCCGGGGGGAGAGAGGGGGTCCCGGGGAGAGAGAGAGAGAGAGAGAGAGAGAGAGAGAGAGAGAGAGAGAGAGAGAGAGAGAGAGAGAGAGAGAGAGAGGGGTCCCGGGGATGTGTGCGGGATGCAGAGGAGGGGTCACCTCACCTCTCCACTGGAGCCGGGCATCGAAGCCCCTCCAGCACTTTGAGCGCCAGAGGTGGAAACTGGAGCAACGCGATGCCCTGGGACGGGCAAATGGTTCTAGTATTTTATAAATGGCACCTGTAAGATGATCCTTCCACTCCTGTCCTGTGCGCGCTGGTTACGGATCACAGAGCTGTTGAGTTAAGGCCCCTGTATTCTCCATTACTTCCTGTGTCCAGTTGTTATTGTTTTATAACTCATGGTCCCAGGACAGTAATCTCCCGCTGCTCGTTTCTTCCTCTGTTTAACCCTCGCCCACTGAACTATTCCAGCACTCTGTGGCTTATTTTGTAAACCAGCATCTGCGATTCTTAGTTGCTCTAAGAATGTTACCAGGACTCGAGGGCCTGGGCTCCAGGAAGAGGCAGAGAGCGATACAGCGTGGAGACTGGCCCTTCGGCCCATCTTGCCCACACTGGCCAACATGGCCCAGCTACACTAGTCCCCACCTGCCTGCATTTGGCCCGTATCCCTCCAAATCAGTCTGATCCATGCACCTGACCAACTGTTTCTTAAAGAGGTTGGGCAAATTAGGACTTTATTTCTTACCTTAGAAGCAGAGGGGTGATCTTATCGAGGTATATAAAATCATAGATAAGGTGAATGCATAAGAGTCTTTCTCTCGGGATACAAGAATCAAAAGCGAGAGGACTTAGTTTTAAGGTGAGGGGGGAAAGATTTCATAGGAACCCGAGGTAGCGTTTTCACACAGAGGGTGGGGAGTATGTGGAACGAGCTGTCGGAGGAGGTAGTTGAGGTACTACAACTCTTTCAAGGGAGAGTTAGATTTAGCTCTCAGGGCTAACGGAATCAGTGGATATTAGGATGAATGGGGTACTGATTGTGGACGATCAGCCAGGATCATGTTCAATGGCGGTGCTGACTTAATGGGCCGAATGGCCTATTCCTGAATCTAGTTTCGATGTTTCTATGTTTCTAACATCATTAAAACAAACAATTGGACAGGTACATAGATAGGAAAGGTTTAGAGAAATATGGGCCGAATGCGGGCAGTGGAATTAGGCATTTTCGTCGGCACAGACACGATGGGCCGATGGGTCTGTTTCTGTGCTGTAGGACTCTGTGTCTACGACAACTTAGAGTCTCAGTCATATATCCACAAAATGCTGGAGTAACTCAGCAGGTCAGGCAGCATCTCTGGAGAGAAGGAATGGGTGACGTTTCAGGTCGAGACCCTTCCTCGGACTGATGTCAGGGGGGCGGGACAAAGGAAATATATGGGTGGAGACAGGAAGATAGAGGGAGAACTGGGAAGGGGGAGGAGAAGAGAGGGAGAGAGATCATATATCCATATAGCTGAAATCAGGCCCTTCAACCCACATTGTCCATGCCAGTTTAGGTGGCTTACTGAGATAGTCCCATTTGCCTGCAGATGGCTAATATTCCTCTATCTTCCTGCCCATTTATCTGCCCAGATGTCTTTTAAAATGGTAATTGTATCCGCTCCTATCGCTTCCTCTGGCAACTCATCCCAGTGTATTGTTATTGGTAGAGTATTGAGTGCGTGACTTTACAAGTGTATCTTGGAACACCTGAAAATGAACTAAACTAATTGAGCACCCTGAATATATTTGACATGTTTTGAGTTGGACCTGTTGGATTGAGACAACTTCTAATCCAGTATTGTGTGTGCTGAGAGGACCAAAGAGCATAATTTGGGATCTGCAGACCACTGCAGATAGACAATAGACAATAGGTGCAGGAGGAGGCCATTCGGCCCTTCGAGCCAGCACCTCCGTTCAATGTGATCATGGCTGATCATTCTCAATCAGTACCCCGTTCCTGCCTTCTCCCCATACCCCCTGACTCCGCTATCCTTAAGAGCTCTATCTAGCTCTCTCTTGAATGCATTCAGAGAATTGGCCTCCACTGCCTTCTGAGGCAGAGAATTCCACAGATTCACAACTCTCTGACTGAAAGGATGGGACAGGAGATGGCAGACCAGGGGGTAGTTTCAGGTAATGTGCTACTTCTTCCATTTGAGGTCATCCATTGATCCCAATGCCCCTCTTCAGCCACCACCTGTCCGGACGTGCCTGTACAAGAGCAGTGTAGGAAAGTAACTGCAGGTGCTGGTACAAATCAAAGGTATCACCAAATGCTGGAGTAACTCAGCAGGTCAGGCAGCATCTCAGGAGAGAGGGAATGGGTGACGTTTCGGGCCGAGACACTTCTTCAGACTGATGTCAGGGGGGCGGGACAAAGAAAGGATGTAGGTGGAGACAGGAAGATAGTGGGAGAACGGGGAAGGGGGAGGGGAAGAGAGGGACAGAGGAACTATCTAAAGTTGGAGGATCGATATGTGAGAAGGAACTGCAATTTCTCGTTTACACCGAAGATAGACACAAAATGCTGGAGTAACTCAGCGGGACAGGCAGCATCTCCGGAGAGAAGGAATGGGTGATGTTTCGGGTCGAGATCCTTCTTCAGGCAAAGAGTCAGGGGAGGGGGAAACAAGAGGCATGAAAATGTACAGAACAAATTAGAGCCGGCAGCGGAGCTCGGCCGCTGGACTTAACATCGCCCGGTGCGGCTCGGCCGCGGGGCTTTATATCGCTGGTGCAGCTCGGCCGCTGGACTTAACATCGCCCGGTGCGGCTTGGCCGCGGGGCCTTCCATCGCCCGGTGCGGCTTGGCCGCGGGACTTAGCTGCGCAAGGCTCGGTCGCGGGGCCTTCCATCGCCCGGCTCGGTCGCGAGACGTTTCAGCGCCCGGTGCGACTCGGCCGCGGAGACTTCCACCCCCTTGCGGGGACTGTGCGGGTCGGTCGGGGACGAGCTGTCTGTCCGTGGGCGTGGGGAAGAGAGTGGAAGTTGTGCTGCCTCCATCACAGCGAGGGGGTGTTTGGAGTCACTGTGATGGACGTTTGTGTTGGGGTCATGTGTCTTGTGTTCTTTTTTGTGTGACTGCTATGTAATTTCGTTCGGTACCTTGGTACCGAATGACAAATAAAGCTCTGTTGAACTGTTGAACTGTTGAACGGTCCACTGTTGGCTGTGGAGGAGGTGAAGAGTGTTGTGTTGGGGGCATGTCAGACACAGACGCTGTCTAAGGCCTACATGGGGGGG
Organism: Rhinoraja longicauda; assembly: GCF_053455715.1. Lineage (NCBI taxonomy): Eukaryota > Metazoa > Chordata > Chondrichthyes > Rajiformes > Arhynchobatidae > Rhinoraja > Rhinoraja longicauda. Next base: position 36,336,514 of record NC_135974.1, read on the forward strand.
GGGGGGGGGAGGACAGCAACATTGGGTCACTTCTTCTACCCCTGCATTTGGAGGTACAGACACAAAGTGCTGGAGTAACTCAGCGAGACAGCAGCATCTCTGGAGAGAAGGAATGGGTGATGTTTCGGGTCGACACCCTTCTTTCTCGACCCGAAACGCCACCCATTCCTTCTCTCCGGAGATGCTGCCTGACCTGCTGAGTTACTCCAGCATTTTGTGTCTATCTTCGGTTTGAAGCAGCATCTGCAGTTCTTGAAGGAATTGGTTTGCGTGTTGTCTCCGCTGCCTTGTGGCCGCTGAGGACATTTCAATCTCAGAAGCCAGCCAGACGGCAGAAATCATTACTGTGCTGCCTAGTCCGCCAGCAGTCTTGCACTGGCGTTCAGGTTTTGGACCACAAACACCCTTGTTTTTGGTTAACCAAAGGCGGCGATTTGAGTATACGAGCAGAGAGGTCCTTCTGCAGCTGTACAGGGCCCTAGTGAGACTGCACCTGGAGTACTGTGTGCAGTTGTGGTCTCCAAATTTGAGGAAGGATATTCTTGCTATTGAGGGCGTGCAGCGTAGGTTTACTAGGTTAAATTCCAGGAATGGCGGGACTGTCATATGTTGAAAGACTGGAGCGACTAGGCTTGTATACACTGGAATTTAGAAGGATGAGAGGAGATCTTATCGAAACGTATAAGATTATTAAGGGGTTGGACACGTTAGAGGCAGGAAACATGTTCCCAATGTTGGGGGAGTCCAGAACAAGGGGCCACAGTTTAAGAATAAAGGGTAGGCCATTTAGAACGGAGATGAGGAAAAACGTTTTCAGTCAGAGAGTTGTGAATCTGTGGAATTCTCTGCCTCAGAAGGCAGTGGAGGCCAATTCTCTGAATGCATTCAAGAGAGAGCTAGATAGAGCTCTTAAGGATAGTGGAGTCAGGGGATATGGGGAGAAGGCAGGAACGGGGTACTGATTGAGAATGATCAGCCATGATCACATTGAATTGCGGTGCAGGCTCGAAGGGCCAAATGGGCTCCTCCTGCACCTATTGTCTATTGCCCGTCCATCCCTCCACAGATGCTGCCTGACCGGCCGAGTTACTCCAGCATTTTCTGTCTGACTCCCCGAAGATTACGTGGAATGGGAAAATATTATTCAGCACCTTATATAAAACAGCCACGGGCTCCCTCCTTTGATTCCCGTGAAGTGTTTGACTCTTCTGGTCACAAGTGTGCATTACATAGAAACAAGAGCCTCGACGCCATAGTTACATTTGAAATTGATATGTTTAAATTAAAATATTGAGATCGATTATTTAGTTTTTCAACGATCATTTTAATTGTGGATCTGGGTGGAAATGCACAGGCGAGCGACGAGACGGATACACAATTTAGGCGGGTAGGAGAGAACTGCAGATGGTTTAAACTGAAGACAGGCACAACATGCTGGAGTAACTCAACGGGTCAGGCAGCATCTCAGGAGTCTGTCTGAAGAAGAGTCTCGACCCGAAACGTCACCTATTCCTTCTCTCCTGAGATGCTGCCTGACCTGCTGAGTTACTCCAGCATTTTGTGAACAAATACCTTCGATTTGTACCAGCATCTGCAGTTATTTTCTTACACTTCTTCAGACTGGGGTCGACCCGAAACGTCACCCATTCCATCTCTCCACAGACGCTGCCTGACCCGCTGAGTTACTCCAGCATTTTGTGTCTACACAATTTAAGTGTCCAGGTGTAAATAAAGGCGAGAATCTGATGTTTCGCCAATAGCTACTGGGCAAAGAGACCACCGCGAATGGTGGCGCACAGTTTGTTTTGGTCTTGTTGTTATCTGGAGACTCGACGAATCTGGAACTCGACCATGAACATGATTTCCACCCCCAGCACGGACATACATCGCCGATCCTGTGTCTAGTTATTGCAAACAACTGTTGATCACCCGTTTCCTCGGCACGGTCTTTAATGTGTCAAAGAGTTTTCAATAAATGTCAGGGTCTGAAAAATGTCGTCGTTTGCCCATTCCCTCCACAGACGCTGCTTGGCTCGTCTCGTCCCCTCCAGCAGCTTGTGCCTTGCTCCGTTTGTGGTCCAATGTATATAATCATGAGCTGAATGGACCGGGTAGGCGCACGGAGTCTTGCCTTTTTTCGCACAGAGGGTGGTGGGTGTGTGGAACAAGCTGCCGGATGAGATAGTTGAGGCTGGGACTATCCCAACGTTTAAGAAACAAGTAGACATGGATAGGGCTATGGGACAAACGCGGGCAGGTGGGACTAATGTTGGCCGGTGTGGGCAAGTTGGGCCGAAGGGCCTGTTTCCACGCTGTATCACTCTGTGACTCTAATGCATTCACAGGTAACTATTGAAGTCAGACTCTTCATTTTATTCCAAATGTAGGAAGGTTGCGAGACAAAAACTAGAAATGACATCTGAATAATAGAAACTTTCCCGTTTCGTTCATACCTGTACAATATTGCGCAGAGTTAGACAGACACCAGGTGAGTGATAGACCTTGTTACATATGCTACATATTCATTGTAGCAGTCCCAACCTCCTGCACTACTTTGTATCAGGCACACTCACCACACACACACACACACTGTGATTAGGTATGTAAGCACTTTTCAGTATCACTACGCCACACAGGCAAGGAGCTGAATAAAGGAGTAAATTAAGGCAACTGAAACAACCTGAATTGTGTCGTTATTATCAGGACATCAAACCCGAAGACACAACATGGTGGCAGCGGTGACTTTCGAGTAAAAACCCGCGCTATTGTGAATCGCTATTGTGAATTAGGAACAGCGGCTGCAGAGAAATTGATTTTTTTTGTGCACCCGCCTAACAACACAAGATGGCGGCCTCCACAGCAGCAATGAGCCTCCACCCTACGATGAACTGGGACGCCGATGATGTGGTGGAGGCGTTCAAGAAATTCAAACAAAAGAGCCAGCTGGCATTTAAAAGCTTCCTGAAAGGAACTGCAGATGAAGAGAAGGTCAGTTATATTTTACTATGGCTCGGGGAGAAGGGTCTAGACATTTTTAACAGTTGGAGCTTAACAGAGCCTGACTGCAATAATCCGGGAATAGTCCTTGAAAGGTTTGCGAACCATATGGAGCCCAAATCAAACCACAGAATCCATCGGTATGAGTTCCAAGGGCTAAGACAAGACCCACAAGAAACAACCGACACTTTCCTTTCGAGACTAAGGAACGTGGCCAAGAAATGCAGATTTGGTGATGAAGATGACAGAATTGTCGACCAGCTAATATGGGGGTGCGCCCACCAAGAGGTCCAAAAGTCCCTAATAGGGAAAGACACCCTCAACCTAAAAGACGCCGTAGATGCTGCCAGAGCTTTCGAAGCCACAAGGAAACAAATGTCCTCCCTCTGCCTTCAAGTTGGCTCATCTCAGAGCAGCACCAGAGTGAATATAGACGCTCTCTCAAAACGTGACCCTGGCTCCACCTTAAAGGCTCCAAAGCAGACATTTTCTAGGCATGCAAACAAACAAGCAAGCCAAAGAAGCTGCTGGAACTGCGGTACAGAGCATGCATTTGATGATCGCAGGGCGTGCCCAGCATACGGGACTACCTGCAACTCATGTGGGAGGCCTAACCACTGGAAGAAAATGTGTAGGTCAACAAAATCATACAGCACCAAGCCAAAGCAGCAATGGTCAAAGAACGATAGAAATACGAGAAGGAAACAAATACACGCACACGTCCAACAGGAAGAGGAGATAACCTCAGATACCTCTGAGGAAGAATTCCTTTCCGTTGGGACCATTGACGTCCACGAAATGGGAAACAGCAAAACACATAGCAACAGAGAGGAAGCATATACTATAATACAACTACAGAAAAAAGTGGGAAAGAAAAGAACAACGATTAATCTAAGGCTCAAAATTGATACTGGAGCCCAGAGCAATATCTTACCAGTCAATCTTTACGGAAAGATATTCCCTGAACACATGACAAAAGATGGCAGCGTCAGGAAAGGAATCCTTGGAAGTAGCGATGTAGTCCTAGCTGCATACGGAGGTTCCATAATCCCACAGCTAGGCAAAATAATCATAGCAGGAACATACAAAGGGAAAGAAGTGAAATGCCCCTTCTTCATCACTAAATCGAAAGGACCTGCTATTCTCGGCCTGAACACGTGCCAAAGACTGAAGATTGTGTCAATCAACTATGAAATCAAGACAAACTCCTGCAGAATTGACAGAAACATACCCATCAAAAACCGGCCGCCCATCAGGAACAAAGAAGAATTGATGGACATGTACCCAGAGTGTTTTGACGATACCGTTGGTTGTTTTGAGGAATACGAATACCATATCACAGTAGACCCCAGTGTGAAGCCAGTGATCCACCCACCCCGCCGTGTTCCCCTTGAACTGAAAGAGAGGCTAAGGGAACAACTAAACGAAATGGAAGAAAAGGGCATCATCACAGCAATAACTAAACCAACTGATTGGGTAAATTCAATTGTTATCAAAGAAAAGCCAAACGGAAAACTAAGGATATGCCTTGATCCCAGGGATCTGAACAATGCATTGAAGCGCGACCATTATCCAACTCCAACCCTTGAAGAGATCACACCCGCACTAGCCGGTTCCAAGGTGTTCAGCAAGCTGGATGCTAGCAATGGATATTGGAACGTCAAAATAGACCGGAAGTCATCAATGCTCACCACTTTCAACACGCCATTTGGCAGATTCAGATTCAACAGGCTCCCATTCGGGCTGAAGGTGAGTCAAGATGTCTTCCAGCGGAAAATAGATGAAACATACAAAGGCTGTAAAGGGGCAATCGGGATAGCAGATGATATCCAAGTATACGGCAGAGATGAAAACACGCATGATTACAACCTCCATGAGGCTATGGAAAAAACTCGAAGAGCCGGCATAAAGCTCAATGCAGACAAATGCATAATCAAAGAAAGGGAGTGCAAATTCTTTGGACTGATTTACTCTGCAGAAGGAGTGAAACCGGACCCTACAAAAGTGGATGCTATCAACCACATGGAGGAACCCAAAGACAAGAAACAGTTAAGAAGTTTCCTAGGGCTCATACAATACATGGGAGTCTTCATACCTAAGCTTGCTAATCATACAGCAAATCTCCGTGAATTGATGAAAGACGACGCTGAATTTGATTGGTGTGCTTCACATAGCCAAGATTTTGGGAAATTAAAACAACTCATCAGCAAAGAAACGATCCTGCAGTACTATGACAGACAGAAACCTGTAACACTCCAAGTTGATGCCTCCATGAGAGGAGTTGGAGCAGTACTGATACAAAATGGCCGACCTATTGCGTATGCATCCAAAGCACTCACTCCTACAGAATCAAGGTACGCAAACATAGAGAGAGAACTCTTAGCAGTAGTCTATGGCTGCGAGAAATTTCACACTTACCTATATGGAAGGTATTTCGACATCGAAACAGACCACCGCCCTCTAGAACAAATCGGAAAAAAAAACCTCACCAAAGCACCAGCCAGACTACAGAGACTATTACTGAGGCTACAGAGCTACGACTACAACATCAGATACAAGCCAGGAAAAGACCTGCTGCTAGCTGACGCCCTATCCAGACTATCAACACATGACAAACAAGAGATGGAAGGGCTGAGCATAAAGATCCACCACATTGTGAGTGTGACAAGCGTGAAGCTGGAACAGATTAAAGAGGAAACAGCCAGAGATGAAGAACTCCAGCTCCTCACCCAAATGGTAATACAGGGGTGGCCAGAAAAGAGACAACAAGTTCAGCCTATCCTCCGCGAATACTGGACCATCCGTGATGATATTTCGGTAGAGAATGGAGTCCTGCTGGCCGGATCACGAATCATCATACCCAAGTCCATGAAAAAAGAAATCCTCGAAAAGATCCACCAAGGACACTTAGGAATGGAAAAGTGCAGACTCCGTGCTAAATCCGCTGTGTACTGGATAGGCATGTACAAGGACATAGAAAAGCTGGTATCTACATGCCACATATGCCAAAAATACAGGAATTCACAACAGAAGGAGGAAATGACACCCAGTGATATCCCAAGCCGGCCATGGCAAACCATCGGAGCAGACCTGTTCACAGAGAACCAGCAATGGTATTTGATTATGGCCTGCTACTACTCCAAATTCCCATTTGTGAGAAACATAAAGGACTTGAAAGCTAAAACAATTGTGTCAATTGTTAGAGGGTTGTTTGCAGAGCAAGGAATACCTGAGCAGATCGTATGTGACAATGGAACCCAATTCACATCTCGGGAATTCAGAGAGCTGGCCACCGAATACGGGTTCAAAATCACAACATCTTCACCACATTACCCAAAGGGCCATGGGTTTATTGAAAGGCAAGTACAGACAGCCAAGAAAATACTAATAAAATGCCGAGAGGCAAAGGAGGATCCAAACCTGGCACTATTATCCTTACGGGCAACTCCACTAAAGGCTGACATGAAGTCTCCTGCAGAAATGCTAAATGGCAGGAAATACAAAACCACCCTGCCAAGCAAAATCCAACCCCCTATCGACCAAGAAGAAACAAGGGCAAAATTGGCAGCTGCCCAGGAGGAGGGGCTGAAACAATACAACAAAAATGCACAGTACTTGCCTGAACTATTTCAAGGCCAAAACGTACATGCTCAGGATCCAATAACAAAGAAATGGACCCCAGCACAAATCACCAGTAGGGCTGGAACCCCAAAATCATATATCATAGAGACAGAACCGGGCAGGCAGTTGAGACGAAACAGAATTCACATCCGCCCGACACCTGAAATGTCAACACCTGCAACTTCAAAGACAACACCAGCAACTCCTAGGACACCACCCACAGCAACAGCAACACCTGCCATTGATGACAACACATTCTCACAAACTGCTACCAGTGAGTTATATAGTCAACCAGCACCAACCAATGGCCAGGAAACGACTCAACAAGTCACCAATACATCGAGTGCAACACTGCAGGCAACAACCAGATCTACTAGATCCAGGAGCAACATCTTACCCCCAGCGCGTTATCGCTAGCACTGGAAGGGACAAGTCACAAGTCACGCCAAGACATGACTCTTGACTGGCTACGCACTACCTGAAAGAAAACAAGCTGCCATTATATATTTTGTTGTGTAGTATAGTAGAAAGCAGAATGCCATGAATGTGGGCAGAATAATCCCACGGTATCTGCTACAGGATTGCCACCCTCGCTCTGGAAATCCTCTAGTGTCACTAACTTTTATTCTTTTCTTTTGAGAAGGGGGGATGTTACATATGCTACATATTCATTGTAGCAGTCCCAACCTCCTGCACTACTTTGTATCAGGCACACTCACCACACACACACACACACTGTGATTAGGTATGTAAGCACTTTTCAGTATCACTACGCCACACAGGCAAGGAGCTGAATAAAGGAGTAAATTAAGGCAACTGAAACAACCTGAATTGTGTCGTTATTATCAGGACATCAAACCCGAAGACACAACAGACCTTATGGCCGATGGCGCAGATGGTTCTCCTGCAGCAGCCGTTGCCATGGCCGCGCCGCGGTAAACATTGAAGTTGTGTGCAGATCCAGAGCCGCACACCTTCAGCGTTGTCCTGTCTGTCTCACAGTTTGATTCGGACATGTGCCACATGTTAGTCTGTGCAGAACACAATGAAGTGGCGGCAGGGGAGGAGATTGGACCAAATCCCAAGCGACCATCACCTCGCCAGCCCTTGTCTGCCCAACTTGTCTGTCCACCTTGATAGACACGAAATGCTGGAGTAACTCAGCGGGTCGAGCAGCATCTCTGGAGCGAAGGAATGGGTGACGTTTCGGGTCGAGACCCTTCTTCAGACTGAAAGTTAATCCACTGAGTTACTCCAGCGTTTAGTGTCTATCTTCACCTCTAGGCAAGCTTTCTCCCATCTACTACAATCAGTCTCGACCCGAAACGTCACCCATTCCTTCTCTCCAGAGATGCTGCCTGTCCCGTTGAGTTACTCCAGCACTTTGTGTCGATCTCCAGTGTAAACCAGCATCTGCAGTTCCTTCCTACAAAGTGGGACCTCCGCTGCGGGTTGTAATTTTAAACGCCCGATTTTCAGGTTCAGATACCGACACCATACAACGTTTTCATTGGCTTCCTTACATAATCTTTCTTACCTTCATTTCCTGTCAATTAAAACCCGCGTGTTTGGTAATCACTAATTATGCTTTTAAATGTAGTGCACATTAGCCTCATAATTAGATGGAAATTATTCCTTGAAAATTACTCAGCAGTTTAAAAAAATCTGTCAGTCGTGTATTGCACACGCCTGCAAAAGGCTGGAATTGGTGTTGGCTTTGCAAAGCCGCTGAGGGAACTTATAACGAGCCAGTACAGAACAACACCATCAACCTAACTGTACAAAAAAAGCCTAAAATCAATTCAGGTGTTTAATCCCAAGCCTCAGAAAACAACCATGAACTGACTGAGCAACATTCTAGTGTTTCATTCATGTTTGTTAGTTCATAAGTGATAGGAACAGAATTAGGGCATTTGGCCCATCAAGTCTACTCTGCCATTCGATCATGGCTGATCTATCTTTCCCTCTCAACCCCATTCTCCTATCTTCTTCCCGTAACCCTGACACCCCACACTAATCAAGAATCTATCTATCTCTGCCTTAAATATATCCACTGACCTGGCCTCCACAACGATTGAGATTCCCCCTTGATCTATTTATGGATTTGCAATTGTTCTCAGAGTCTGGCTCTCTATCAGAGTCCTAGAGCCACACAGCATGAAAACAGGCCCTTTGGCCCATATTGTCAATGCCAACTAAAGGTGTCCTGTCTAAGCGAGTCCTACTGTCCCATACCTCTCTAAACCTGTCCTATCCATATATTTGTCTAAATATCTTTTAAGTATTAGAAACATAGAAAAACATAGAAACATAGAAAAAAGTTGCTGGAGTAGGCCATTCGGCCCTTCGAGCCAGCACCGCCATTCAATATGATCATGGCTGATCATCTCAAATCAGTACCCCATTCCTGCTTTTTCCCCATATCCCTTGATTCCTTTAGCCCTAAGAGCTAAATCTCACTCTCTCTTGAATTATTAAACAAGGAACTGCAGACGCTGGTTTACAAAAGAAAGACACAAAGAGCTGGAGTAACTGTGCATCAGGCAACATCTCTGGAGAACATAAAGAAGGGTCCAATCCAATACCTCACCTCTCCTTGTTCTCCGGAGACGTTGCCTGACTCGCCAAGTTACTCCAGCACTTTGTGTCGTCTTTTAAATGTTATCATGTTTTTAAATGCCGACCATCTCCATTTGTCCCACCTGCCTGCATTTGGCCCATATCCTTCTTAACCTTTCCTCTCCATGTACCTGTTCAAATGTCTTTTAAATGTTGCTGAAATACCTGCCTCAACTACCTCCTCTGGCAACTCGTTCCATACACCCACCACCCTCTCAGGTAAAGTTGCCTCTCAGGTTCCTATTTAATCCTTCCCCCCTAAACCTATACCCTCTCGTGCTTGATTCCCCCTACCCCGGGAAAAAGTCTCTGTGCATTCACCCTGTCTATTCCCCTCATGATTTCACAAACCTGTCATCTCTATATGAATGTGTTAAAAACCTGGTTAACTATCATAGTGTATACCACAGGAAAAACATTCCAACCAGCACGATGTAGTTGTAAAAGAAAATAACTGCAGATGCTGGTACAAATCGATTTATTCACAAAATGCTGGAGTAACTCAGCAGGTCAGGCAGCATCTCGGGAGAGAAGGAATGGGTGACGTTTCGGGTCGAGACCCTTCTTCAGACTGAGTTGTGCTACTTGTTTACAAACCTACACTTTGACAATGATATGCTGCACTATAAATTCTCCAGAAATAGATCTAAGACCTCACAAATATATAATTATAAAAAATAGTGTGTGTTAGAAATTGTATGTTTATTTACACAAGAACATTTCCTGTGGAAACGTACATTGTGGAGTTTGAACTACAGGTGAAGTCATATTTGAAGACGGAATAATTAGTCCTGAGAACATAAATACAATCTTTTTACTTACTCAGCAGTAAAATATTCTTTCTTTATTCATTCTTAGGCACATGGATTTGATATATTTATAGTTAGAAGTAAAATAAATTGGTGTCATTTCCCAGCATGAGATTTATTCAGTGCAAGTGATGTACAAAGAACTTTGAATATAGCACAGTACAGTACAGTACTCTACAGCACAGTATATTGCAGCGCAGTACAACACAGCACAGTACAGCACAACACAGTACAGCACACTACAGTACAGTACAGTACAGTACATTATAGCACAGTACAGTACAGTACAGTACATTATAGCACAGTACAGCACAGTACAGCACAGTACAGCACAGTACAGCACAGTACAGCACAGTACAGTACAGTACATTATAGCACAGTACAGCACAGTACAGTACAGCACATTATAGCACAGTACAGTACAGCACATTATAGCACAGTACAGCACAGTACAGTACAGTACATTATAGCACAGTACAGTACAGCACATTATAGCACAGTACAGTACAGTACATTATAGCACAGTACAGCACAGTACAGTACAGTACATTATAGCACAGTACAGCACAGTACAGTACAGCACATGATAGCACAGTACAGTACAGTACATTATAGCACAGTACAGTACAGTACAGTACAGTACAGTACAGTACAGCACAGTACAGTACAGTACAGTACAGCACAGTACAGTACAGTACAGTACATTATAGCACAGTACAGCACAGTACAGTACAGTACAGTACAGTACAGCACAGTACAGTACAGTACAGTACAGTACAGTACAGTACAGTACAGCACAGTACAGTACAGTACAGTACAGTACAGTACAGTACAGTACATTATAGCACAGTACAGCACAGTACAGCACAGTACAGTACAGTACAGTACAGCACAGTACAGTACAGTACAGTACATTATAGCACAGTACAGCACAGTACAGCACAGTACAGTACAGCACATTATAGCACAGTACAGTACAGTACAGTACAATACAGTACAGCACAGTACAGCACAGTACAGTACAGTACAGTACAGTACAGTACATTATAGCACAGTACAGCACAGTACAGCACAGTACAGTACAGTACATTATAGCACAGTACAGCACAGTACAGTACAGTACAGTACAGCACAGTACAGTACAGTACAGTACAGTACAGTACAGTACAGTACAGCACAGTACAGCACAGTACAGTACAGCACATTATAGCACAGTACAGTACAGTACAATACAGTACAGCACAGTACAGTACAGTACAGTACAGTACATTATAGCACAGTACAGTACAGTACAGTACAGTACAGTACAGTACAGTACAGTACAGTACAGTACAGTACAGTACAGTACATTATAGCACAGTACAGCACAGTACAGTACAGTACAGCACAGTACAGCCCAGTACAGTACACAGTACACAGTATACAGACCCTTGGGTCTCGACCCGAAACGTCACCCATTCCTTCTCTCCAGAGATGCTGCAGACTGTACAGACTGGGTGGGCCGAAGGGCCTGTTTCTATTCTGTATCTCTAAACTAAACTAAACAATAGCAAGACCACAGGTATTGTACTAGACTGGATGATTTGAAAACTACCAGCATCTGCAAACATCTCTTCCAATATTTTTTCCAGAATATGAAACACTCTCTATTCATAGGAACAATTTTGCAATCTTCCACCTCACTTTGTGTCCAAAGTCTGTAAAGGGGCTAGGATCTTCCATCTGTCTGATGATACCTGTTTGAATTCATCCTATCATATTTCTGTACTATCCAGAGTATCACAACAATGATAGTTGAAGTAACAATGTTCCAGTCTGTGACCTTAGTGCATTATTCCTTCTTGTCTCTCCTGTTTCCTCTGAAGCTTTTCATCCAATCATACCTTCTCCCTCTGATGCTCCTCGGATTAGTTTATTGTCACAAGAAATTCCTTGTTTGCGTGAAGGGGGGCCATCATGACACAGTAACGAGAGATGCAACAATAAATACAATGATGAAAGCAAAACAGCAGAATGGTGCAGATCTCGTGCAACACCTGTCCCTTTACCTCCCCCCTCAACTCCATCAAAGGACCCAAACATTCTTTCCAGGTGAGACAGAGGTTCACCTGCACCTCCTCCAACCTCATCTATTGCATCCGCTGCTCTAGATGTCAACTCATCTATATCGGCGAAACCAAGCGCAGGCTCGGCGATCGCTTCGCTGAACACCTGCGCTCGGTCCGCATTAACGCCACTGATCTCCCGGTGGCCCAGCACTTCAACTCCCCCTCCCATTCCCAGTCTGACCTCTCTGTCATGGGCCTCCTCCAGTGCCATAGTGAGGCCCGCCGGAAATTGGAGGAGCAGCACCTCATATTTCGCCTGGGCAGTTTGCGGCCCGGTGGTATGAACGTTGACTTCTCCAACTTCAGATAGCTCCTCTGTTCCTCCCTTCCCCTCCTCCTTCCCAGATCTCCCTCTATCTTCCTATCTCCACCTATATCCTTCCTTTGTCCCACCCCCGACATCAGTCTGAAGAAGGGTCTCGACCCGAAACGTCACCCATTCCTTCTCTCCCGAGATGCTGCCTGACCTGCTGAGTTACTCCAGCATTTTGTGAATAAATCGATTTGTACCAGCATCTGCAGTTATTTTCTTATAGAATGGTGCAGACACTGGGCTGCAATCTGAACAGGTTGCAAAAATAAACCAGAGTGAAGGAAGGCAATAATCACATGCGGTGGAATTAAGAGTAAGAGGGGGAAGAGTGTGTGAAAGAGATGCTTGGTTCAGGAGTCGGGTGGCAGTGGGGAAGAAGCTGTTCTTAAGTCTGGACATCCGGGCGTTCCAGCTCCTGCATCTTTTCCCAGAGGGTAGAAGGGAGAAAAGGGAATGGCCAGGGTGGGAGCATCCTTGACGAAACGTCCAGCCTTCCTGACGCGTTGCAACGTGAAGGTGGACTGGGTGGGAGGAGGTGCCGAGCCGGTGATGGACTGGGTGGGAGGAGGTGCCGAGCCAGTGATGGACTGGGCTGTGGTCACCACTGTCTCAGGTTCAGGCGGCCAAGGGCAGAGCAGTGGCCAGACCGGGCTGAGACGCACCCGGCAGAATAGCTTGTGTCGCACATCTGCAGATGCTCAAGAGAATCCTCATGGACGTGCTGAATCTCCTCATACACCCACCTGTGGAAATAAAATCACTGATGCTTTTTACCATTCTCTGCATCTGTGTGAAGGGCCCAGGTTAGGTTGCTGGCTGGTGATATGGATCTTAGGAACCTGAAACTGCCAACCATCTCTACAGCAGCTCCGTTGATGAGGACAGAACTCTGAGGTTGGGTTCACCACCCCCTCCCCCCCTCTCCCACTCACATCACCTCCCATCCTCCCTCCTGTTCTCCCCATTGTCCTAGGGTCAGCAATTAACTCTTTGACCTTGCTGATGTTAGGAGCTCGTTTGCTATTCAGACACCATGACACAAGTTCCCGATTTCTTTCCTCACCTTTGCTCATCTGTCCATGCATAAGAATACGCACACTTATTATTTAATGACCGGTGACCTCAGCTTAGACTAAGTTTGTACAAAGTTTCTGTGTGGAAAAACAGTTGTCAATCTGATCCATGATAATCTCGGCGAGGTAAAGATTTTCTGTAGAATCATAGAGAGATACAGCATGGAAACAGGCCCTTCGACCCAACTTGCCCATGCCAGCCAACATGTCCCATCTACACTAGTCCCACCTGCCTGCGTTTGGCCCACATCCCTCTAACCCTTTCCTATTCATGTACCTGTCTAAATGTTTCTTAAACATTGAGATAGTACCTGTAGGATTATAACCAATTGCAAATGTGATCTATGATCTGTTTTCCAGCTCATATTTAGTAGCAATTTAACAAATTGTGTAAAGCTATTTTTAAATATTAAAGTAGCTGATTTTTTACATTGGTATTGGTTTTGCAAATGTTCTAACGTGGTCTCGTTAAGGTAACTCTGCAGATGGTAACGTTTCCCATACACAAAGCCAGGGATTTCTTATCCAACTTTAGATAGTTCCTCTGTCCCTCTCTTCCCCTCCCCCTTCCCAGATCTCCCTCTATTTTCCTGTCACCACCTATATCCTTCCTTTGTCCCGCCCCCCTGACATCAGTCTGAAGAAGGGTCTCAACCCGAAACGTCGCCCATTCCTTCTCTCCCGAGATGCTGCATGACCTGCTGAGTTACTCCAGCATTTTGTGAATAAATCAGGGATTTCTTATTCTCTGTTCTATTGAATCTGTTACTGAATGTCTCATCCATGCCTTTGTTAGCTTTAGAATTCCTGGTCTCCTCCCTCTTGCTATCAACACACAGTTGCCCATTTGTGCTCTGTTTACCCATCTGTACACACGGCACAGATTCTATTTAAAAATTCTCATCCGTGGTTTTAACTCTAATCATATATATCAGTACTCCAAAGACGTACAGGTATGTAGGTTAATTGACTGGGTAAATGTTTTTTTTTAAATTGTCCCTAGTGTGGGTAGGATAGTGTTAATGTGCGGGGATCGCTGGGCGGCGCGGACTCGGTGGGCCGAATGGCCTGTTTCCGCGCTGTATCTAAATCTAAAAAAAAAAGAGTAAAAATCTTGCAAAGTAACTGTGACAAAGAGTCATAGAGTCACAGAGTGATACAGCATAGAAACAGGCCCTTCGGCCCAACTTGCCCATGCCGGCCAACATGCCCCAGCTACACTAGTCCCACCTGCCCACGTTTGGTCCATATCCCTCCAAACCTGTCCTATCCATGTACCTGTCCAACTGGTTCTTAAACGATGGGATAGTCCCTGCCTCAACTACCTCCTTAGGCAGCTCATTCCATACCCCTTTGGGTGAAAAAGTTACCCCTCAGACTCCTATTAAATCTTTTCCCCTTCACGTTAACCCTATGTCCTCTGGTCCTCGATTCACCTACTCTGGACTATGGAGTCATGCAGTTATCCATCACAGAAACTGTCTTTTCAGTCCAAATCATCCCTGCTGACCAAATTACTCAACAGAGCTAGTCCCACTTGCCCAAGCCCGGCCCATCTATATACTAAAACTCTCGTTTGTTTGTTTGTTTGTTTGTTCCTGAACTACAGCCAAAATGGTACATGACAGCGCGACAATTTTAGGCCCAACTTACTCACCGTCGTCCCTTTGGTGCTAATGGAAGAAGTTTCATTGAAATTGGTGTTATATTTTAAAAGTTATTCACATTTTAATTTTTAAATCTATCTCCTGGGGGGGGGGAGGGGGGGGGAGGGGGGGAGGAGGAAGGATAAGGGGGGTTGAGGGGGATGGAACAGGGGGAGGGGAAGGGGGGAGAGGGGGGTGGAGGGAGGGGAGAGGGGGGAGGGGAGAGAGGGGGGGAAGAGGGGGGGAAGAGTGGGGGAGGGTGCTGCTAATGCAGGAGAGGTTTGGGTCCAACTTGGTCTCGTATTCCTTTAAACTTTTCCTGTCCGTGTACCCGTCTAAGTGTCTTTTAAATGTTGCAGTTGTTCCTGCCTCTACGGCTTTGTTCCATGTGCACTGCACTCTGTACAAAAATGTTGCCCTCAAGTCCCTTTCAAATCTTTCCTCTCTCACCTATGTGCTCTAGTATTTGACTCTCCCACCTCTGGGTAAAGATCTCTGGCTATTCACCTTATCTATGCCTCTCAGGATCATAGCTGTATCTATAAAGTCTCTGTGTTTCTCTCGTCCGCACTCTAATTACTCTGCCCTTAAGAGCCACTCAGTTGGACTCTGGGATTCCCCCCACAAACCTCTCTGTTTCTCTCCTCTCCTCCTCTCCTTCTGCTTTAAACCTATTAATTAATATCTGCCCCAGCATCGACTTCTGTGCTCCACATTTTGCTCGATTAGGCTCTTATGTGGCTTGGGACATTTTACTGAGCTAAATGTAAGTTGTTTCCGCTGAATAATAGATGATAAGTTCTTATTAACATAAGCATGAGATTTCAATAATTGGTCGCATATTATAAATATTGTGCTTCTTTCTGAACTAGGTGCGTAACCAATCAGGGAGTTAACGGTTAATCGCAAAAAAAAAATACAAGGAAAAAAAACCAGATGGGATTGTTGTGGATAAATCAAATTATACCAAAAAATTATATTTTATGTTACATGTTTGTACTTCTCCAATACGTTATGACAGCATATGCATTTATATCAAAGGGAAAATGCAGGCTATTCCATCTCTAAGGTTTCAGATATGCCAGTTCCTTCGAGTTCTTATCACTTGGTGCTATGCTGTGCAACAAGCATCATTTGACATTCAGATCATTTACAAACCAGCACTGCACAGGGCAGCAGTGAATGTAACTATGACCAATTTATAAAGGGGCTCCTGTCAACTGGTTAGTGGATGTCCCCTTTCTTCTGAACTTCAGTCACAATTAATGCTTTATAAGTGACGTGTCTGGATCATCACTAAAACTATTGACATTCACTGCTTCTCTCTCACCCATTGGCAAATAATAAACATTTTGAACATTTTTTTTTCTAATATATATTCAGCAGTTGTACAATTTGTGACTGTGTTTTCAGTTATCTTTGTACAAAGGCTTCCTCACAGATGCAATAACATTTTATGAAGAAGGGTCTCGACCCAAAACGTGGCCTATCCATGTTCTCCAGAGATGCTGCCTGACCCGCTGAGTTACTCCAGCACTCTGTGAAACGTCACCTATCCATGTTCTCCAGAGATGCTGCCTGACCCGCTGAGTTACTCCAGCACTCTGTGAAACGTCACATATCCATGTTCTCCACAGGTGCTGTCTGACCCGCTGAGTTACCCCAGCATGTTGTGTTTTTTTCCCTACTCTAAGAGATTTCCAGCTCTCTCCTGACTGCGCCTGCTGGGACTACGTTGACTTAGCAATATTAAATTTGTTAAAACTCAAAAGGAAATCTTCTCCTTCCGTGCACTGACAAAAAAGAGAAAATGGCACATCTCTGTTTTGTGAGTTGTCATCAATTTATTTTGGTAGGTAGTGAATTTGTGCAGAAAGTCAGTCCGATTAAAAGCTCACAAGTGAAATACAAAATACTGCACAAAGTAGCAACGTTACA
The DNA here is from genome assembly GCF_053455715.1 of Rhinoraja longicauda. Taxonomy (NCBI): domain Eukaryota; kingdom Metazoa; phylum Chordata; class Chondrichthyes; order Rajiformes; family Arhynchobatidae; genus Rhinoraja; species Rhinoraja longicauda. The sequence goes on from NC_135974.1 coordinate 36,353,638, forward strand.
ACTTTGTTCCAATGTTAAAACAGGGAGGCACTGTGGCGCATCGGGTAGAGCTGCTGTTTCATAGCGCTGGTGACCCGGGTTCGATCCTGACCTCGGGTGTTGTGCTGTCTGTGTGGAGTTTCCACAAAAATATTCTCTGCACCCTTTCCAGCTTTAATGACCTGTTTGCCATAGCAGGGTGATCAAAACTGAACTACCAAGAAGTGTTTGCATTATTTAGTGTAGATTAGTTTAGTTTAGTTTAGAGATGCAGCACGGAAACAGGCCCTTCGGCCCACCGAGTCCGCGCCGACCAGCGATCCCCGCACACCAACACTATCCTACACACAACAGGGACAATTTACAATGATACCAAGCCAATTAACCTACAAACCTGTATGTCTTTGGAGTGTGGTAGGAAACCGAAGATCATGGAGAAAACCCACGCAAGTCACAGGGAGAACGTACAAACTCTGTACAGACAGCACCCGTAGTCAGGATTGAACCCGGGTCTCTGGCGCTGTGAGGCAGCGACTCTACCGTTGCGCCACCGTGCATTGTCAGACCCACATGCGGTGCTAGTCACCACGTTATATGAGAGACATGATTACACTGGGGATGATGCAGACGAGATTCGGTGGGATTTTGCGGGGATGGAGAGTTTCCATTATGAGGGGAGGTGGGGAGGCAAGGCTTGCTTGTTTGCAGTGGAGAAGTTTAGTTCAAGGATGATCTGAATGAGATGTACATGGTGGGCACATGGAGGGTTGACAATGAGAAACCATTCCCTTGGTGTCTACAACCGGGGGGCACAGACTTGAGGTAAAGTGTCGGACATTCAGAGGGTACTTGAAGAAAAAACAATTAAGCAGATAGTGGCTGAAATCTGGAATTCACTGCTTGAGCAGTTGGTGGAGGTAGATACTTGTTTAAGTATTTAGATCAGTACTCAAAACACTGTGCCAGAGAAAGCTAAGATCTGTGTGCCATCATACTAAATGGCCAGCATAGACATAGTGGGCCAAAAGACCAGCTTCTGAGGTGTATAATTCCATGACTCCTACATAAAATCTCTACGTTAATATCGGGTGTCTTTCTGATCCAAGTTCATTTTCACCTTTCAAGAGCACATTACATGGAAATGTAGCAGAACTAATTGAAGTCTTGGGGATAAACGCATAAAGAAGATCATGTCAAAAGCATTATTGTTCAAATTATTTTGGATTTTTTTCCAGTTACCAATTCGTTTTCAGAAACGGAGTGTTTCGAGAATGCTGTCACCCAATGTTTTCTGCAGTTCGATGAAAGGTTGGGATGAGATGAGAAATCCTTATTGCTGAGGAACAAGAGCTCAGGAAAGAAGTGACATCTTCAGGATCGCATCAAGAGCTCTTCCTGTGATCAGCAGCTCATTGTATCAGCAAGGAGAACAGGAACCAAGGAGAAGGAAAGAAAGAAGGGTCTTCACCCGAAACATCACCCATTCCTTCTCTCCAGAGATGCTGCCTCAACAACCGAGTGTGGTGGAGGACATTTGTCAATGGCCTATGCTCCCTAGAGGAGCAAAGGGCTTAAGAAGTAAGACGAAGAGAGATGCTGCCTGACCCGCCACGTTACTCCAGCATTTTGTGTCTATCTTCAGAAGGAAACTTGACTTGCTGCCAGACTGTTTCATAAATGGACGACGAATGTGCCGGAGTAACTCAGAAGGACACACTTTCCATTTTATTTTCATTTGCTGAGCACCAGCTGCTGGTGAACTGAGGAAGCGTCTCACACTCCAAACGGCACCCATTCCTTCTCTCCACAGATGCTGCCTGACCCGCTGAGTTACTCCAGCACTCTGTGAAACGTCACCTATCCATGTTCTCCACAGATGCTGCCTGACCCGCTGAGTTACTCCAGCACTCTGTGAAACGTCACCTATCCATGTTCTCCACAGATGCTGCCTGACCCGCTGAGTTACTCCAGCACTCTGTGAAACGTCACCTATCCATGTTCTCCACAGATGCTGCCTGACCCGCTGAGTTACTCCAGCACTCTGTGAAACGTCACCTATCCACGTTCTCCAGAGATGCTGCCTGACCCGCTGAGTTACTAGGTTAATTCCCGGAATGGCGGGACTGTCATATGTTGAAAGACTGGAGCGACTAGGCTTGTATACACTGGAATTTAGAAGGATGAGAGGGGATCTTATTGAAACGTATAAGATTATTAAGGGGTTACACACGTTAGAGGCAGGAAACATGTTCCCAATGTTGGGGGAGTCCAGAACAAAGGGCCACAGTTTAAGAATAAGGGGTAGGCCATTTAGAACGGAGATGAGGAAAAACTTTTTCAGTCAGAGAGTTGTGATTCTGTGGAATTCACTGCCTCAGAAGGCAGTGGAGGCCAATTCTCTGAATGCTTTCAAGAGAGAGCTAGATAGAGCTCTTAAGGATAGCGGAGTCAGGGGGTATGGGGAGAAGGCAGGAATGGGTACTGATTGAGAATGATCAGCCATGTTCACATTGAATGGCGGTGCTGGCTCGAAGGGCCGAATGGCCTCCTCCTGCACCTATTGTCTATTGTTACTCCAACACTCTGTGTCTATCTTCACATTATTTGGAGCATTGACTTGCTGAATCAACAGGACAGATTTAAACATTTCTACCCACATCTTATCCCTGAAACATGCAGATTGTATAATTTGCAACCATTTGACCTGGGTCTGTGTTTCACCTACATTTACCTCACAACGGCTGTGTCACCTGCCGCTGTTACTAAGACGCTGGGTTAATGTGGACTTAGCAGTTACATTATTTTGCACTTGAGTGAGTAAAACTATCTCTCAGGAAGTATCACAATGAAGTCAAAACCTGACTCCAATCCATTTCTAAACACAAAATGTACTCTCATTGTTTAAATAAAAGCATCTTTGAACTCTGACAAAATTTGTGGGGTAAAATTCAGCCTTTAAGATCTCAAGTGTTTCAGATTATTATTTTTTTAAATCACCAATTTTAAGCATTGAATGTGGTTCAGAAATATTCTGGAGTGATAACAACTTCATATTAAATAATTGAATTATGAAAAATTAGTAAGGAAAAATTATGATTATTACAGCCAGAACAGGTATTACAATTTCAATTCAAGTATTGCAGAACGCTGCGAAGAATTATAGAAACATAGAAACATAGAAAATAGGTGCAGGAGTAGGCCATTCGGCCCTTCGAGCCTGCACCGCCATTCAATATGATCATGGCTGATCTTCCAGCTCAGTAGCCTGTACCTGCCTTCTCTCCATACCCCCTGATCCCTTTAGCAAAAAGGGCCACATCTAACTCCCTCTTAAATATAGCCAATGAACTGGCCTCAACTACCTTCTGTGGCAGAGAATTCCACAGACTCACCACTCTCTGTGTGAAGAAATGTTTTCTCATCTCGGTGGTGTTGGTGATGATGTAAATAAAAGGTGGCCATAATGTGTGCTCACTGTGATAATGCTCCGCAGTTATTTGTCTGGATGATTCTAGCTGCACCTCCCTCAGTTAATACTGCCAACACTGTGAAGGACAATGTGAGCATGTGCAAGAGGCACAACCACCTGCAGATTCCCCATCAATGGATGGTGTCAGGGGTTATGGGGAGATGGCAGGAGAATGGGGTCAGGAGGGAGAGATAGATCAGCCAAGATTGAATGGCGGAGTAGACCTGATGGGTCGAATGGCCTAATTCGGTTCCTATAACGTATGGACTTATGAACCTTCTCCAATAGAATTTTGCAGCTACCTGAATTCAGAATGAAAATATGTTTTGTTCTTTAAAGACTTGGGGCAAGTGGCCTTCTTCTGGGCACTTCTGAGCTGAGGACATCTCAGGTTGGGACCCTTTTTCAGTCGTAAGAAGTTCAGATTTTCATCAGTCTGAAGACCCAAAACATCGCCTGTTCATTCCCTCCACAAATGCTGCCTGACCCGCTGAGTTCCTCCAGCCTTTTGTTTATTGCTCAACATTCCAGCACCTATTGTTTCTTGTGTCACCAAAAATATAATGTTACACCAACAGGACGATTTAGGTGCAAAAGAGATTAACAGCCCAGTGATAGAGAGGGAGAGACAGATACTGATCTTGGCCCTATCATGATATTGGACAATGAATACATTTAGTATTAGACTCATACTGCCTATAAAAGGAAATAATAGAGACAGCAGGCAGAAGAATGTGTGTTTGTATTCCATCATGTCATTTTTGCAGTGTAATTACACAAACAGTTCTTCCAGTGTAGAGTCAGTTGTGCAGACAACAGCAGTGTCTGATTTTCTCAGAAGGTCCCATACACAGGGCGGCACGGTGGCGCAGCAGTAGATTTGCTGCCTTACAACGCCAGAGACCTGGGTTCCACCGTGACCACGGTACAGTCTGTATTGAGTTTGTACGTTCTCCCCGTGACCTGCGTGGGTTTCCTCCCACACTCCATAGACGTGGTTTGTAGGTTAATTGGCTTTGGTAAAAATCGTAAATTGTTCCTTGGTGTGTAGGATAGTATTGGCTTGCGGGATCACTGGTCGGCACGGACTCGATGGGCCGAAGGGCTTATTTGATCGTTTGGCCCATATCCTTCAAAACCTCTCCCATTCATGGACCTGTCCAAGTGTCTATAAACCCCACACCTCTCATAACAAAGGCAAAGTAAAATAACAAGATAATTTTCAGGATTTCACTACATTACATTACATTAGGAAACAAAGGCACTAATATAGTGTATGTGTACGTGAGCTATTAATTGTGACCACAACGCAGTTCATGATTTGTGTAGGAAGGAACTGCAGATGCTGGTTTAAACCGAAGATAGACAAAAAAAGCTGGAGTAACTCAGCGGGACAGACAGCGTCTCTGGAGAGAAGGAATAGGTGACGTTTCAGTCTGAAGGGTCTCGACCCGAAACATCACCCATTCCTTCTCTCCAGAGATGCTGCCTGTCCCGCTGAGTTACTCCAGCTTTTTGTGTCTATCTACAGTTCATGATTTGTCGGATGTAACACATTTGTTAACTTGAACAAGACTTTCAGACAAATTGTCGCTGTGATTTTGTTATCTATTGGCGCCCTCTGCTGTCCAGCCAACTGGCTCCTGAGACGTTCATAACACAGGCGTCAGAAGTGTGAAGGAAGCACTGTGCTCTTTTTATAGATCAAAAGGTGCTGGTAGACACATCAATTAAAGATAAAGCTACACTTATCAGCAATTTGTTTCCCATCATTATACTCAACATTGGGGACATATTAAATTGTAATAAAATAACATTTTAAACATAATGTTGCTGATATGATAGTCACATTTATCAGATATGATAGTGGCGTTTAGCAGATACATTATTGGTGTTTAAGAGGCTTTTAGATAGGCACGTGGAAGTGCAGGGAATAGAGGGATATGGAACATGTACAGGCAGATGAGATCAGTTTAATTTGCCATCATATTTGGCACAAACATTGTGGGCCCATGGGCTGTTGCTGTGCTGATCTGTGATCTATGTTCTAACTGAACTCTGAGCCTAAACTATGAAATATTCTAAGACTTGTCCCATCCCTCTCCCTGCCTCTCCTACCTCTCCCTGCTCCTGTTGGGCAGAAGGTGCAGAAGCTTGAAAGCGCGCACCACCAGACTCAGGAACAGCGTCTTCCCCTCTGTTATCAGGCTTCTGAACGGTCCTTCCATAAGCTAGGGTACTGTGAGATCCATGTCTACCATTCCATCTCTCCAGAGATGCTGCCTGTCCCACTGAGTTACTCCAGCTTTCTGTGTCGATCTTCATCCAGAGATGCTGCCTGTCCCGCTGAGTTACTCCAGCTTTCTGTGTCGATCTTCATCCAGAGATGCTGCCTGTCCCGCTGAGTTACTCCAGCTTTTGGTGTCTACCTAAGGAAATTATACAAGGCAGGAGGACACTTTTATCAGTTAAAGAATGTCAATGCTTCTTATTAAACAATATTTTAACGATTGATTTCAAAAATAGATCCAAGGAACTGCAGATGCTGGTTTACAATAAAAAGCACAAAGTGCAGGAGTAACTTAGAACGAAGTAGGGTTCTGACCTGAAGCGTCACCTATCCATGTTTTCCAGAGGTGCAGCCTGACCAGTCGAGCTGGTACAGCACTTTGTGTCTTTAATTAATTTCAAATGCCATTTGATTGTGCGAGCTTGATTTATTTGATTGTGGCAGCTGTTTTATTTGGATTCTAGCTTTGATTAATGAATTGCTGCTGACATGTACGTGTTGTTTCAACTTAGCATCTGCCGAAACGAGAATGAGTTTATATCTCATCAAGTATTTACTAAACACGATGAAGCTCCTCACCTCCACCATCCCTGTTAGACGACCATTCCAAACCCCAAACAGGGCGGACTGAAAAACGGTAACTCATCCTCATGGACTGCTCGATCGAACTTGAACTGCTTTCAATCGTTGCCCATTAGCTACGAACATTATGGGAGGCGCTTTGGATGTGGAGAGGATGTTTCCACTAGTGGCAGAGTCTAGGACTAGAGGTCGTAGCCTCAGAATTAAAGGACATTCTTTTAGGAAGGAGACGAGGAGAAATCTCTTTGGTCAGAGGGTGGTGAATCTGTGGAATTCTTTGCCACAAAAGAATGTGGAGGCCAAGTCAGTGGATATTTTTAAGGCAGAGATAGATAGATTCTTAATTAGTACGGGTGTCAGAGGTTATGGGGAGAATGGGGTTAGGAGGGAGAGATAGATCAGCCATGATTGAATGGTGGAGTAGACTTGATGGGCCGAATGGCCTAATTCTACTCCTGTTCCTTATGACCTTATGACGGGATAGACAACCAGAACCTTATCCCAAGGAGTAGAGGGCATTGCTTTAAGGTGAGAGGGGCAAGGTTTAAAGGAGATGCGTGGGGGAAGTTTTTACACAGAGAGTGGTGTGTGCCTGGAATGGGCTGCCTGACGTGCAGGGAAAGGCAGATAAGAGCAGTGGTTATGAGGCTTTTAGATGGACAATTAGATATAGTGGGAATGGAGATATGGATCATGTGTAGACAGTGGGGATTAGTTTAACTTGGCATCATGTGCAGTCTGGACATTGTGGGCTGAAGGGCCTGTCCCTGTGCTGTACTCTTCTATGTTCTAATTGTTGATCGTCAAAGTCCAATCCCCACAATGGGGTGGAGGTGAATCAGACAATGCCCTAGTTCATGGAGGGACCGTTCAGAAACCTGGTGACAGAGAGGAAGAAGCTGTTATTCCAGCACTCTCAGCTTTACACATTCATTCCAGCAAAGCATTCCACAGCCTTATCAACCTCTGATTCATCGATTCATTGTACCTCAACGATCTACCGATTGTACTTGAGTTTGACTTATAGAGTCATGTAGTTACACAGTGTGGAAACAGGCCCTTTGCTACAACTTGCCCACACCGGCCAACATGTCCCAGCTACACTAGTCCCACCTACAAGCATTTGGTCCACATCCCTCCAAACCTGTCCTATCCATGTACCTGTCTAACTGTTTCTTAAACGTTGGTACAGTCCCAGCCTCAACTACCTCCTCTGGCAGCTTATACACCCACCACTCTGTGTGAAAAAGTTACCCCTCAGATTCCTATTAAATCTTTTCCCCTTCACCTTGAACCTATGTCCTCTGGTCCTCAATTCCCCTACTCTGGGCAAGAGACTCTGTGCATCTACCCGATCTATTCCTCTCATGATTTTATACACCTCTATAAGATCACCCCTCATCCTCCTGCGCTCCAAGGAATAGAGTCCCAGCCTGCCCAACCTTTGCCCATAGCTCATACCCTCTAGTCCTGGCAACATCCTCGTAAATCCTCTCTGTAACCTTTCCAGACTTGACTGTATTCCTGTATAATATTATCTGATCTGTTTGGATATCATAAACAAAGCTTGTCACTGCAATCAGTACAATGCTTACACCAAGTACCATTGGGCAGCACGGTGGCACAGCAGTAGAGTTGCTGCCTCACAGCACCGGAGACCCGGGTTCAATCCTGACTACGGGTGCTGTCTGTACGGAGTTTGTATGTTCTCCTGTGACCTGCGTGGGTTTTCTCTGAGATCTTTGGTTTCCTGCCACACTCCAAAGACTTATGGGTTTGTAGGTTAATTGCATTTGGTATCAATGTAAAATTATCCCTGGTGTGTGTAGGATAGTGTTAATGTGCGGGGATCGCTGGTCGGAGCAGACTCGTTTCCGCGCTGTATTTCTAAACTAAATCTCTAAACGAAACCAGAGTTTGATTTCAAGACTGTGATTCTTCTACACTTCTTCCTGCTTTTTGTCTAATGAGAATGGAGGAGGGCTGTCTCCCATCGCGTGAGCATGCTCACAGCCAGCGTTTGCCTCGGGCAGCATCGTCTGTGTTGGGCAACCAGAATCATTAACACTGCTTGGCCTTCAGCAAACTGAACAACTGCCAGGATTTTCTTGACAACACTTCTGCACTTTCTTTAACTGTCAGATTACGTTTCGCCTCTAGGGAGACAGATGGAGACGTCGAGTTAAAGATTAATGGGAGCTACATGGCCACACTAACATTTTAATTAGGGGGGGGGGGGGTTTCTCGCTTGTAAGTTCACTATCTGTGAAATAACTAAATGCTAACGTGCTTCTTCTGGATTTGAAACGACAGTGGCCACCACATCTTCTCCATCAAACTCTTGCATCCAATTATCCATATCTACACACAGGTTAAACAAGGGGAGTGCAGCGGTAGTGTTGCTGCCTCACAGCGCCTGACACCCGGGTTAGATCTTGACTACTGGTGCTGTCTGTGTGGAGTTTGTACGTTCTCCCACGTGGGTTTTCTCTGGGTGCTACGGTTTCCTCCCACATTCCAAAGACGTGCAGGTTTGTAGGTTAATTGGCTTCTGTAAATTGCCCCTAGTGTGTAGGATGTGAAAGTGGGATAACATTGAGCTAGTGTATGGGTGATCAATGGTTGGCGTGGACTTGGTGGCTCGAAGGGCCTGTTTTCACACTCACTAAACTAAACTAAGCTCAACCAAACCAAACTAAACCAAACCAAACCAAACGATACCAAACCAAACTAAACCAAACCAAACCAAACGATACCAAACCAAACTAAACCAAACCAAACCAAATCAAACCAAACCAAACCAAACGATACCAAACCAAACTAAACCAAACCAAACCAAACCAAACCAAACTAAACTAAACTAAACTAACTGGCATGGCACCTTATGTTTCACTGATTTGAAGGTATATATTCTTGGTTTGTCCTTAGAGCTGTACTGCACCAGGCCCTTCAGCCCACCTTGTCCAGGCCACCCAGGTTGGGATAAAGGCCTCATCCCATTTGCCTGCATTTGGCCCGTAGCCCTGGAAACCCGTCCTATCCACCTATCAGTCCAAATGTCTATTAAAAGTCATAACTGTGTCCTATTGTATCTCCTCGTGTGGCAGCCCGTACCAGATACACACCACCATATGTCCCTGAGGTCCCTCTGAAACCTCTGCCCTCTCACCCCAAGCGTTTCCACCCAGGCTTTAAAATCCTCGGCCCCCGGACAAGGAAGGTGACTCTACGAGTGTTTACTTCATCCTTCTGTTATTGGGCCTTCTGTTTTGTTCAGACGTTAGACCAACTCTGCTGCAAATGTTGTATCAGGCAGAATAGCCTTAAGGGATCGCTTCAACAGTCATTTAGTTCAAGTCATTCATTGCCATAGGGTTTTACATAGTATCTTTAAATTCAGTTTTAGAGGGAATCTTGTATTTATTTAATTTATCAAGTCAAGTCAAGTTAAGTTAAGTTTATTGTCATATAAGTACAGTTAAGTGTAGGTATAATAAAAATCTTGCTTGCAGCAGTAAAGTTCAGGCACATAGACTCAGACAGCACACAAAACATTAATTATACAGGGTTGTGATAAGAAAAAGACAGTAAAAGCAAGACTGTGTAAAAACAAAAGCTTTTCACTGTAACCCAGTATACTTGACACTAAACTAAACTAAACTAAACTAAACTAAAGATAGACACAAGATGCTAGAGTAACTCAGCGGGACAGGCAGCATCTCTGGAGAGAAGGGATGGGTGACGTTTTGGGTCGAGAACCTTCTTCAGACTCAAGGTATGTCTACTTTGAAGAAGTAGTTCTCTCCAGAGATGCTGTCTGACTTGCTGAGTTACTCCAGCATTTTGTGTCTATCTTCAGTTTAAACCAGCATCTGCCGTTCCTTCATATAATAATAATAATAATAATAATCCATTTATTTTATATAGCGCCTTATCACATGCTCAAAGCGCTTTACAAAAACAATTAACATAGAAACAAACAGACAAACTATCCTGACGGAAAAGCAGCGAATACACAACGCCAGCATCCTCTCACGTCAGGGTCCGGCAGTAGACATTAAAAAGCACAAGACACACAGATATAATTTTTTACACAAAACAGCCATCACAGTGATTGCTCTAGGCATACCCTCACTGTGATGGAAGGCAAAGTCTTATCTCCTCCTCATTCTTCTCCCGTGGTGCCACGAGGTGATCGAGGCTCCCAACTTTTTGAAGCCCCCACCGGGCGATGGAAAGTCCCAGGGCCGAGCCGAGCAGGCCGATGAAAGTCCTGAGCCCCCACCGGGCGATGGAAAGTGCTGCGGCCGAGCCACGCAGGGCGATGAAAGTCCTGAGCCCCCACCGGGCGATGGAAAGTGCTGCGGCCGAGCCACGCAGGGCGATGAAGGGCCTGCGGGCGGGTCGATCATACCTCGCGCTTCGGGGAGGTCGAAGCTGCTACGGCTGGAGCTCCCAAAAACCGGTCGCCAGCCAGGGACCTGCGAGCTCCCGATGTTGCGGTCTGCAGGGCCCACGGCCGAAGCCTCCGAGATGGTAAGTCCAGGCCCTGCGACCGGAGTCTTCAAGGTCGATCCCAGCTGGAGGCCGCCGACTCCACGATGTTAGGCCGTAGCGCGAACGGAGATACGACACGGTAAAGGTCGCATCTCCGTTGAGGAGGAGATTTGAAAAAAGGTTTCCCCCAACCCCCCCACCACCCCCCTACATACACAGAATTAAAAATAAAACAAAACGTACATTTAACAACAACAATGACAAAAAAAACGGGAAAAAAACGGAGAGACTGCCGGTGAGCCGCAGCTGCAGAACACAGCCACGTCCCCCATACATAAGTTAAACTAAACTAAACTAAACTAAACTTAACTTAACTTAACTTTCTAAACTAAACTAAACTAAACTTAACTTAACTTAACTTAACTTAACTTAGCTTAACTTAACTAAACTTAACTTAACTTAACTTAACTTAACTTAACTTAACTTAACTTAACTTAACTTAACTAAACTAAGAGATTAGTCCAAAAACACAGTAGCAAACACCCCCACAACAGTGCGAGAGATAGTCTGTGGTGTTCCATTCGTGCGGTAAGGTTAGGGATGTGCAAGAACCTGATTGTCTCCGGAAAGCAGCTGTTCCTGAACCTGGTGGTGTGGGACTGCAGACATCTGTACCATCTGCCCCATGGTAGCAGTGAGAAGAGGGCATGGTGGGGATCTGTGATGATAGATGCCGCCTTCTTCAGGCAGCGCCTGGTGTCGATGCTTTCGATGAGAGAGGAGGGCAGTGCCCGTGATGGACGGGGCCGAGTCCTCCACCACCATTACCACCACCACCAAAAGATATTTACAGATCAAAGAGAAAAAATTGTGAACTAACGTCTTCCATCTTCATGCAGTTGAAAACCTTCACTTGGAAGTGACAAAATAGAAACATAGAAACATAGAAAATATGTGCAGGAGTAGGCCATTCGGCCCTTCGAGCCAGCACCGCCATTCAATATGATCATGGCTGATCATCCAACTCAGTATCCTGTACCTGCCTTCTCTCCATACCCCCTGATCCCTTTAGCCACAAGGGCCACAATAAACACAAACTGTTCAATCACTGGGATTAACTTTCCTCTAACGCTGTCTGAGCTTGTCGATAGGTTTGTCATGCGTTATAGCACTCTCATCGGAACATTTGTTTTGCCTGCAGCACATTTTAAGTTTACAAAAGAAAAGTGATTTAAGAAACAGTTACATTAAGTATTGATAACTGCATGTCAGGACTGGTGAGTATGAAAAATGAAAATATCAAACTTATTTCCAAACATTGCTCGGTTTTAAACTATTGCTAGACATGACTGTTCTTCCCACTGAGGTGACACTGGTCTGGCCATCCGCGAGTCACGGCGCCAGGCGGAAAAGGGCTCTGCCCGAGCCAGCCGCCTGCTCTGTTTCCGGGGTTACTTCCGGGGTTACTTCCACGGCCGGGTGGTACTTGAGAGGGCCGATTAGGAAAAGGGGAGATGCAACGAGACCTGGGTGTCGTGGTACACCAGTCATTGAAAGTAGGCATGCAGGTGCAGCAGGCAGTGAAGAAAGCGAATGGTATGTTGGCATTCATAGCGAGGGGATTTGAGTATAGGAGCAGGGAGGTTCTGCTGCAGTTGTACAGGGCCTTGGTGAGACCACACCTGGAGTATTGCGTAGTTTTGGTCTCCTAATGTGAGGAAAGACATTCTTGCCATAGAGGGAGTACAGAGAAGGTTCACCAGATTGATTCCTGGGATGGCAGGACTTTCATATGAAGAAAGACCGGATAGACTCGGCTTGTACTCGCTGGAATTTAGAAGATTGTGGGGGGATCTTATAAAAACGTACAAAATTCTTAAGGGGTTGGACAGGCTAGATGCAGGAAGATTGTTCCCGATATTGGGGAAGTCCAGAACAAGGGGTCACAGTTTAAGGATAAGGGGGAAGTCTTTTAGGACCGAGATGAGAAAGTTTTTTTTCACACAGAGAGTGGTGAATCTGTGGAACTCTCTGCCACAGAAGGTAGTTGAGGCCAGTTCATTGGCTATATTTAAGAGGGAGTTAGATGTGGCCCTTGTGGCTGATCAGGGGGTATGGAGAGAAGGCAGGTACAGGATACTGAGATGGATGATCAGCCATGATCACATTGAATGGCGGTGCAGGCTCGAAGGGCCGAATGGCCTCCTCCTGCACCTATTTTCTATGTTTCTATGTTTCTAAACTCTGGTGCTGTGTTGACGAGTTCAAGTACCAAAGAAGTGGTACTTGAACTATGTATCCTTGACGAGGATTGTAACATAGTTGTGTAACACTCAGTATATTTGATATTTCTGAATTGTACCACAGTGGTGAGTTTGTTGGTATTGTAGGTTGCATCGTTGATTACATTTATTTTTGGTTAAAAGGGGCGATACTGGTCTTCCACTTGGTAATTAAAAAAAATTATAACTTGACCACTAAATGGAATTCCTCTGTCACTATTTTTAATGCATAGGATCGATTTTCATTCATTACCAAATAAACTATTTTAATTATGAGAAACAAATATTTACAAGATTTTTCTTCCTTTATTCTGAATTAATACTTGGCAGTGAAAGAAAATCAGAAAATTAAAATCAGCTGTGAAAGGAATGAGTGATGAAGAACGGGTTTTTGATGTGGTAGCAACATCACGGAGTGACCTCTGGTTTGGAACTGGAGACACAAGGAACTGCAGATGCTGGAATCATAAGAGAAAAAACACAAAGTGCTGGAGGAACTCAGCGGGTCAGGCAGTCTCTGTGGGGGGAATGGACATGCACGGGCAAGGGTTTTAGGCTGGGACCCTTGTCTAGACTCTAAGTCGAAGTGCCATCTGTCCATATCTCCATAGATGCTGCCAGACCCGCTGAGTTCCTCCAGCACTTTGTGTTTTGGCTGGCTTTGAAGTGTTACAGTGCAAAAGGAACAGACAAAGACACACCACATTCAGATAAGACCCCTCTCTGCAACCAGCAGAAACAATTCCCCAACAAAGTTATTTCAAGAATATTATTTTTCGTTTGTTGAGGACATAGAGTCATAAAGCTGAAAACTGGCCCTTCGGCCCATCCTGTCCATGCCGACCAAGTTGGCATCTTGAGTTAGTCCCATTCGCCTGCATTTGGCCCACAATGCACTTTGGTACTTGTTTTTAAAATGCTCTAAGTTGTCATGTAATTTTTATTCAGGAAATAGGTAATTAATTGGAATTGCTTCAAGGAAGATACAAAATGCTGGAGTAACTCAGCGGGTCAGGCAGCATCTCTGGAGAGAAGAAATGGGTGACGTTTCAGGTCAAACATCGGGTCAAACATCTCCCAATGGGTCTCGACCCGAAACGTCACCCATTCCTTTTCTCCTGAGATGCTGCCTGACCCGCTGAGTAACTCCAGCATTTTGTGTCTACCTTCGATTTAAACCTACACAAGATTGTATTTGACATTGTCAAGCAGCCATCACCATTACACATCATGAACAGGTATGTTGTCTATGATCTTTACCACGGTTAGGTTTTACTGTACTTCTTTGGTACTTGAACTTCTGTGCTATGTTAGTAAGGTAAATGGAGCAGCTCAGATCTTTATCTAAGAGGTACTTACTGCAAATTACTTCATGTTCAACACTTAATGGGCCTGGTGCCAAAGAAAACAGGCCCGTGTTGTGAAGTCAAAATCGTTGGATTATGCATCTGTTAAAATCATTAGGGTATGCATCTGTACTTGAATAAGCAGTTTCCTCTTGGTGAGATTGTGAAGACTCATTTCACATTTTTGCATTTTGAGTGTTCACTTCTGGGAGGCAAAGGGGAAGTGGGATTTTCAATGTGGGCACTGGGCCTGGAGGTTGGGCGTCATGTCTTGTGTCTTGTTGTTCCTGTCGTTCTCTCCCTCCTTCTTCAGCAGAGGAACAGGCCCAGAGGTTGGGCACGGGTTACTGATTGTGGATGATCAGCCCCATGGATTTGAGGTGAAGGGAGGACAAGCCACAAAAACATCTCCGTCAGCCAGAGCCATGGGTTGGCAACGAAGGTTGGAATGTTCTAGAGGGGTGGGGGGGGTGAGGGTGGAGGGGGGGTGGAGGGCAGTGGGGGGTGGAGGGGGTGAGGGTGAAGGGGGTGAGGGTGAAGGGGGGGTGCGGGTGGAGGGGGTGAGGGTGGAGGGTGTGAGGGTGGAGAGGGTGAGGGTGGAGTGGTTGAGGGTGGAGGGGGGTGGGGGTGGAGGGGGGGTTGGAGGGGGTGAGGGTGGAGGGGGTGAGGGTGGAGGGGGTGAGGGTGGAGGGGGTGAGGGCGGTTGGGGGGGTGTGGTTGGGGGGGTGGAGGGGGTGAGGGTGGAGTGGGTGAGGGTGGAGGGGGGGTGGAGGGGGTGAGGGTGGAGTGGGTGAGGGTGGAGGGGGGGTGGGGGTGGAGGGGGGGTGGAGGGGGTGAGGGTGGAGGGGGTGAGGGTGGAGGGGGTGAGGGTGGAGGGGGTGAGGGTGGAGGGGGTGAGGGTGGAGGGGGTGAGGGTAGAGGAGGGGTGGAGGGCGGTGGGGGGGGGGAGTAAAGGTGGGGAGGTGGCCTCCATGGTATGAAACTCATATCTCAAAGCTGACAGCAAGAACAATGCGTTTAGGATAAGATGCCAGATGTATCAATGAGACATCAGCAAAGGTGGAAGTGACATCCGTGAACCTATACCCGTCTCCTTCCTCTGAGGAAGTGGCTGGCTTCTCAGCATTGGGGGGAGCAGGTGTAAACAGGCAGAAGTGTTCAACAAGAACAAAAAATGAAAATAACATACATTCTTATGTGCAGTTTACATGCACGCAAGGCAAAGAGACTAACTCTCAACATTTTAATTTTGACCTGTCTTGTCCAGAAAGTTGGATACAATTCTACAGATTATTTTTTCGGTCGTAAACTGCACATGAGGGTGTAAACATGTGCTGAGAGAGTTTCGAGTAGACCTTGGATTTTGAAACAGGAAGTCATAAACCTGTCTACTTACCCAAAGATTCCACAGTTGTTCGTTGATTAGCATTTGTCCCCAGGCTGTTGATTGACAACAGGAAAAACAGGTCTCTGCAGAAAAGTTACGGGATGTGGTTTACTGCTTTCTTGGTATTTGTTAGGAAAGCATCCATTAAAATGACAAGCAGAATGGTGCAAATGAGTGCAGCAGGCCGCGAGACTGCTCCCCATCAAATCTCCACTCGTTATTTAAAGAAACAGCTCAAAATAAACTATTGCCAAACGCACACAAGTTCAATCAAATTAAACACTAAATCTGTTGTGAATTACGGGCGATTTTGTGGCTTTTTTAATCTTTTTTTTAATTCATAACTCCTGGCACTTGAAGCTTAGAGGTTTGTTGACTTTCATTTTTATCAGATAAGGAGTTACTGGCACAAAGGAATGGAGTGATTTTGTATTTTACATCTCATGTTGAACAATTTTAGATTGTGGATGGACAAACGTGGATAGTTTTCTCTCAAGCATTAACTGAATGAAGACCTGAGTTTGAGCTGCGAACCATCTTCAAACTGCAGTGTACACAAAGATGAGAGGTGTAGATAGGGTAGGATGTTTATCTCAGGTGAAAATGTCAAAGGCTAGGGGTCTTTAAGGTGAGAGGTGAGAGGGGCAAAGCTTAAAGTAGATTTATGTTTAGTTTAGTTTGGTTTAGTTTAGAGATACAGCGCGGAAACAGGCCCTTCGGCCCACCGGGTCCGCGCCGACCACATTAACATTATCCTACACCCACAAGCAGGCAGCGGAGATTCATTTAACTTGGCATTGTGTTTGGCTGAACGAGATGTCTCTGAGCTGCACTGTTTGATGTAGAAACAAGGATCTCCAGATGCTGGTCTCCAAAGATGACAAAGTGCTGGAGTAACTCAGCGGGTCAGGCAGCATCTGTGGAGAACATGGATAGGTGACGTTTCACAGAGTGCTGGAGTAACTCAGCGGGTCAGGCAGCATCTCTGGAGAACATGGATAGGTGACGTTTCACAGAGTGCTGGAGTAACTCAGCGGGTCAGGCAGCCTCTCTGGAGAACATGGATAGGTGAAGTTTTGAGTTAGGAACCTTCTTCAAACTCTCAGAATGCTCTCTTCTCAATTCCACTCTAACTTTTTTTCCACTTATCTTAAATCTGTCTCTTCAATTTTGTTCTTTCTTTTAAAGAAAAATAATTACAGAAATGTATGGGTTATAAGATGGTCATAAAAGACCCTGCTCTCAAAGCACAGCTTTATAGACACTGATATATATCAAGTGTGTAGGAAGGAACTGCAGATGCTGGTTTAAACCGAAGACACAAAATGCTGGAGTAACTAACGAAGCGGAACAGGCAGCATCTCTGGAGAGAAGGAATGGGTGACGTTTCGGGTCGAGATCCAAAAGTCTGAAGAAGGATCTCAACCCAGAACGTCACCCATTCCTTCTCTCCAGAGATGCTGCCTGTCCCGCTGAGTTACTCCAGCATTTTGTGTCTGATACCTCAAGTGGTCATCGCAGTGAAGGTGTTTCTGTCTCCACAAGCAGTTGATTCCGACACACAACCTCTCAGGTAAAAAGCTCTCTCCTCATCTCCACTCTGACTTTTCCTCCAAATGCTTTTAATCTTCCCTCTCTGTCAGTTTGAAGAAGGGTTCCGACCTGAAACATCACCGATTCCTTTTCTCCAGAGATGTTGCCTGACCCGCTTGAGTTACTCCAGCATTTTGTGTCGACCTTAAATCTGTCTCTTAAATATTGTTCTTTATTTTAAGGGAAAAAGGTAACTCTTGTTCACCCCATCTTAACCTCTCATACAGTAACTTTATAAATCTTTATTATAGGAGCAGGCCATTCAGCCCATCAAGTCTGCTCCTGCCATTAAATCATGGCCGATCTATCTCTCCTTCTCAACTCCGTTCTCCTGCCTTCTCCTCATAACCCCTGACACCCTATACGAATCAAAACTCTGTCAATCTCTGCGTTAAAAATATCCATTAGCTTGATCTCCACAGCAAAGTTCACTTTCATTCTAAAATAATCAACCTCTCTACAGAATCAGTATCCTCCCCCATTGCTTCTCTGCCCCATTGTTATTCCATCGTATCCTTCCTGTAACTTGGTCACTGGGACAGCATTTATCTCCAAACCCAGCACTTTGTATCACTCCAGCATGATCTCCTTGATCATATACAGGGTATTTATGTGCCATTGCAAATAAATACTGGTTTTATGCACAGTTTACAAATCACCACAGTTCCTTGTCCTGCTACCATGAGAGATTTGTGTTCCTTCACATTTGTCGCGTGCTTCTTTACTTTGATTGCTCTATCCAAAGCATTATCTTACATTTCTAGGGATTTGATTGCATTTCCTGTTTCCTTCTCATCACCTTACTAATCCAATCATATTTTCCTGTGGTCTGCAACTGATTCCCTTGCAATAAACCACTCAGCCCATTTTTGATTTCTTCGTCAAATTTCATAACATGGATAATAAATTTAAGTTCAAATCATTGAAAACTTGACAGATGGATACAGGCGAGAGGGAAGTTTAGAATAGGCAGCTGGTTGGACAATGGCCAGAGATGATAGAGAAAGAAAGTGTGAGGCAAGGATGGAAAAGCTACGAGTTGTGAAGTTAGAGGCAGGGACAGAGGTGGACGGGAGAGGGATGGGGAGAAGTGGGGACCAGACCAGGTGGGGCACAGGGAAGAGAAGGGAAAGGAAGGGAATAATTGGGGGGGTTATTTGGAGGTTCTTTACCTAAAATTGTAGAATTTAAATTTAAATACAGTTTTAAATCTTACAAGTTTACAAAAAGCGGCACGGTGGCGCAGCAGTAGAGTTGCTGCCTCACAGCGCCAGAGACCCTGGTTTGATCCTGACTGCGGGTGCTGTCTGTACGGAGTTTGCACGTTCTCCCCGTGACCACTTCATTTTTTCCTGTTGCTCTGGTTTGCTCCCACGCTCCAAAAGCCTAGAGGTTAATTGGCTGCAGTAAAATTGTAGATTGTCCCTGGTGTGTGGGATAGTGCTCGTGTATGGGGTGATGGCTAGTCAGAGTGGACTCGGTGGGCCGAAGGGCCTGTATCCGTGCTGTATCTCTAAACTAAACTAAAATCACTGTTTATCCATGCAAAGCACGTATCTCCTTTTAAGGCATGCAATTCAAGTAGTCAACATCTAGTTTAGAGATACAGCGCGGAAACAGGCCCTTCGGCCCACCGGGTCCGCGCCGACCAGCGATCCCCGCGCACTAACACTATCCTACGCCCACTAGGGACAATTTTTACATTTTACATTCACCAAGCCGATTTACCTACAAACCTGGGAGGAAACCGAAGATCTCGGGGAAAATCCGCGCAGGTCACGGGGAGAGCGTACAAACTCCGTACAGACGGCGCCCGTAGTCGGGATGGAACCCGAGTCTCCTGGTGCTGCATTCGCTGTAAGGCAGCAACTCTACCGCTGCACCACCGTGACTTAGATGAAGGGATTAAAAGTATCATTAGCAAATTTGCAGATGATACTAAGCTGGGGGGTAGTGTGAATTGTGAGGAAGATGCAATAAGGCTGCAGGGTGACTTGGACAGGTTGTGTGAGTGGGCGGATACATGGCAGATGCAGTTTAATGTAGATAAGTGTGAGGTTATTCACTTTGGAAGTAAAAATAGAAAGGCAGATTATTATCTGAATGGTGTCAAGTTAGGAAGAGGGGATGTTCAACGAGATCTGGGTGTCCTAGTGCATCAGTCACTGAAAGGAAGCATGCAGGTACAGCAGGCAGTGAAGAAAGCCAAAGGAATGTTGGCCTTCGTAACAAGAGGAGTTGAGTATAGGAGCAAAGAGGTCCTTCTACAGTTGTACAGGGCCCTGGTGAGACCGCACCTGGAGTACTGTGTGCAGTTTTGGTCTCCAAATTTGAGGAAGGATATTCTTGCTATTGAGGGCGTGCAGCGTAGGTTCACTAGGTTGATTCCCGGAATGGCGGGACTGTCGTATGTTGAAAGGCTGGAGCAATTAGGCTTGTATACACTGGAATTTAGAAGGATGAGGGGGGATCTTATTGAAACGTATAAGATAATTAGGGGATTGGACACATTAGAGGCAGGAAACATGTTCCCAATGTTGGGGGAGTCCAGAACAAGGGGCCACAGTTTAAGAATAAGGGGTAGGCCATTTAGAACAGAGATGAGGAAGAACTTTTTCAGTCAGAGAGTGGTGAAGATGTGGAATTCTCTGCCTCAGAAGGCAGTGGAGGCCAGTTCGTTGGATGCTTTCAAGAGAGAGCTGGATAGAGCTCTTAAGGATAGCGGAGTGAGGGGGTATGGGGAGAAGGCAGGAACGGGGTACTGATTGAGAGTGATCAGCCATGATCGCATTGAATGGCGGTGCTGGCTCGAAGGGCTGAATGGCCTACTCCTGCACCTATTGTCTATTGTCTATTGTGACCGCCCTTTTTAGAGAGAGACTCATCCAAAACATAACAAAGATGTCAACTGGAGATGTGGTGATGAGTTTCTCAGGGTAAATGAAGGTGAATAAGGGGGGGTGTGGGGGAGACAAATGTCACTGCAGAAAGGAAACACCACTTCTATTATTTCGTTTATTGACAAAGCCCGTCAGAACAGAACTGATCTTTTCAGCTGGGACTCTGCAATTAAAGTCCTCGTGCTTTTAGATGTTATACATCTTGTTGCATATTACATATTGATTAGTCAGTTTAGTGTACATTTTTATGTTTTCTGCATAACTTAACTGATTTGTTTGTTTTTGCAGATGACAACAAGATGTTAACTCTGGTATGATTTTGATGCTGGATGTGGGGGGGTGGTTCTGGGAGAGTGTGAGATCAAATGAGATGGCGGAGGAGGAGGAGGAGGGGGGATGGGAGGTTTATTATGTAGTCAGTCGTACCATATGTGTCACATTTCCAGAGAACCAATTAAGCATCCAAAAAGAATTTATCGTCTGCCAGCAGCACGCAGGGAAGGATATAATCTGTAATGGAAGGCAGTTTTCACCCTTCCCCACTCAGAAAGACAGAAAACAAGAAGCACATTCAGTGCTCTGTGTTTGTTCCCAACCAGAAATTCAAAACTATTGTACGGATATGTATGCAATTAATCGAATAAAATCCTTGCACCTCAAAAATCCTTACAAAATAAATATTCTGGATAAAACATGGATTTAAAAATCATTGTTCTTTATACAATAAACAGACTGTGTGCTCTAAGTGAGTTAGATCTTGGACATGCAAGCAGAGAACTGTGACCTGTCACATGTGATAATAAAGTTTCTTCTCCGTGGGTTGTCACCTTGTCGTGGTGGAGAAGCTCGTGTTGGTCCTGAGATCCTGAGAGCGATGCCGTCTGGAGCTACACTCCTGGTAGGGTCACCCATGGCGGTAAGGTCGAGGGGGAGGTCCCTGACAAAGAGCGATCCAACCAATACCTCAACAGTGGAACAGGTGGAGGATGATGGCTGACTTCAGTGGAGCGTCACAACGGCTGGGAAGGCGGATGGATGAAGGCTGCGGCAGAAAAGGGTCCCCGGTCGTCTTGGACTCCACGCCACTGGATCCTGACCCAGATCTGTCAAGGACCGTGTGGTGGCTGTCTGTGCACCAGTCTCCCCACGTTAAACAAAGTCACGCACAGGCGTCCGACCCTATGGAGAGGACAGTCACACTCGCTTCCAGTGACCGCCGATGACAATAAAGTATTCCATTCAATTCAATTCAAGTGGACTGGTTAAAGATGGTCTTAAGTATCCAAGAGATTCATGTCAATATTGCACAACAGTTCGGGAGTTTTTAGGGTGCAATTGACACCATTATTTTGACATCAGTCCCATTTGTTCTAACTTACCAGGGTTATAAGGTTATTCTCATTGAAGTAAAACTCTGAAATAATTTCTCGATTTTAGTTTCAGAGGAATTCCACACAGATAGAATGGTTCATTGCTTGAAACAGATCGAGAAATGCAATGGATTATCTGATGGGATTAGTGTTGCCGACTTCCTCACAACCAAATATGGGACAAGGTGACGTCACCGCCCCGCGCCCCACGTGACCCCACCCAGCCAGCGGCCACGTGCCGCCCGGACGGCCGCCATTGGTGGAGCGGGAGCACGTGGCCGCTGGCTGGGTGAGGTGACTTGGGGCGGTGACGTCACCCTTTGTCCCGTATTTGGGAGTGAGGAAGTAGGCAACCCTACTAATACGGGACAAGGGCGGTCCCGTACGGGACAAACTAATTTAGCCCAAAATACGGGATGTCCCGGCTAATACGGGACAGTTGGCGACTCTAGATGGAATACTCTATTCTGGGAAACTTGCTTGTTTCATGGTCTGTATTTCTTGTCATGAATGCGTTCATCGTCTGTGACAGGAAGTCAATATGTTACTCGGATTCACCCATGGAAAGAAAACCCTGTGTAGGAAGGAACTGCAGACGCTGGTTTAAACCAAAGATAGACACAAAAGTGCTGGAGTAACTCAGCGGGTCATGCAGCATCTCCAGAGAGAAGGGATGGGTGACGTTTCAGGTCGAGACCCTTCTTCAGACTAGTCAGGGGAAAGGGAACGGAGAGATATAGAAGGGAAATGTAGAGAGATAAAGAACAAATAAATGAAAGATCAGCAAAAAATAACAATGATAAAGGAAACAGGCCATTGTTAGCTGTTTGCTAGGTGAGAACTTGAACTTGGTGCGATGTAGGTGGGAGAGGGATGGAGAGAGTGGGCGTGCATTGAAAACAGTCATTGGTGGATATATGGAATGACAGGCAATTAACCAATTTAATTCCCATCATAGAATTGCAGAAACACCTCAAGATCATTTCTCACTAATTGCACATTGAACCGTATTATGTATTGTACAATACGGTGGTGTTGCTGCCTCACAGCGCCACAGAACTGTGTTCGATCCTGACCTCAGGTGCTGTCTTTGTGGAGTTTTCCCTGTGACCGCGTGGGTTTCCTCCGGGTGCTCCGGTTTCCTCCCACATCCCAAAGACGTGCGGGTTTATAGGTTAATCGGCCCTCTGTAAATTGCGCCTAGTGTGTCGGGAGTGGATGAGAAAGTGGGATAACATAGAACTAGTGTGAACGGGTGGTCGACAGTCGGTGTGGACTCAACCAAAGGGCCTGTTTCCCTGCTGTATCTCCAACTAAACGAAATTGTGAGATTGGATTACATTTTTGTCTGGCTATCTCTTCCTTATAATATAGGGCACAGTGGCACGGCTGGTAGAGCCACTGCCTCACAGCATAAGAGACCCGAGTTCGATCCCTTACTTCGGATGCCATCTGTGTAGAGCTTCACAATGTCTCTGTGACCACGTGGGTTTCCTCTGGGTGCTCCGGTTTTCTCCCACATCCCAAAGTGCGAGTTTGTAGGTTAATCGGCAGTCTGTAAAATTGCCCTTAGTGTGTAGTGAGATGACAGAGAACCACTGTGAACGGGTGGATTTGCAGTAGTTCGATCAGCTGAGAAGGTTGTTGGCTGCAACCTTCTTCCCATTGACGAACTGTACACTGCAAGGGCCAGGAAGCGAGCGGGCAAGATCATCTCTGACCCCTCTCACCCTGGCCACAAACTCTTTGAAGCACTTCCCTCTGGAAGGCGACTCCGGACTGTCAAAGCCGCCACAGCCAGACTTAAAAACAGCTTTTTTTCCACTAGTGATAGTTCTACTCAATAACCAAAATCTGTAGTCTCTTTTTGCTCTGGTTTATTTCACTCATGTTTAAACCGTAATGTTGTATCCTTATTGTTTTAATGTTTTATGCTTTATTCTTAATTGTTTACTGTATGTTCGTGTTGTTACTTGCGAGCGGAGCACCAAGGCACATTCCTTGTATGTGTACATACTCGGCAAATAAACTTATTCATTCATAGTCAGCATGGACGATGGGCCGAAGGGCCTTTCCCCTTGCTGTATCAACCAAGTCAATAAAGAGACGAAAACAGCTTTCTAATGCAAAGCCTGCTCCAACTACTTTCTTTGCAACATCGCGTATATACAGTAATTTGATAATTGTGGTTAACTTTATGCTTTACATGGAACAGGGTTTTTATTTTTAAACAACATAGACTCAGATGAAGTCTACTCAAGACATCTCATCGTGACTAATAGGTGCAGCAGTAAGTAAAGGTTTACTTTTATACACCTTTATTCCGCCACGCCCAAGTTACAAGAGTTCACTCAGATTTCCTGTTCGCGGTAATTATCCCCGCTCCTGGCAGTGACTTACTGACTGCTAACTGCTATGGTGCAGCCGTTTCCGTTAACCCTCTACTAACTTGCAGTTTATCTTTTACAGATTTTAACGTTAATTCTACATATTAAACCAAACAATCTTCACTCTCAATTGGAGTTCAACTCTCAGAAATGTTTCAACATTAACCTTTATTAACACCGCTATCATTTTCAGACAAGGTAGAAAACAAAAGCTCACCACGCTAACAAATAATTGACAGAACAGTGGAAACATCACCAGGAGCTTCACCAGGTAACGAAGCCAATGTTTTGCAAACCCTAAACGTTCACGCAATTTCTGGACAAGTAGACAGGAATTTTCTCTCAATAATTTGATGCAAAAACAAGCAGCAATTTAACCAAAGCATTCGAGGCTAGTCTTGGCTTGTTCCATTTCATGCAGGAAGTTATAGAATTGAGGCAAAGTCAACTCTAAACAAATGGGAAAAAATACAAAAAAAACATTAGTGAAGGCCTTGCACAATTTTAAGCAATTAAAAAGCTCCGAAATTTCAATAGAACGTGTATACTAACCCATGTAAATAATCTCACTTTTGTTCCCCTTCTTGATAACTAACTTTAACTGAAATAAAAAGAACAAGACTATGAGTTACTCAGTGAAGCTGGTGAGGAGACTGGTCATCCCTTGTGTACTTCATGGCCAAGTGCCTTGACATGGTGAGTCTTTGCAAGTTGATTAAACACCTGACTAATGGTCATTCACTAAAAGATGGTTTACAGCTTTAGTTTTAGTTTAGAGATACAGCATGGAAACAGGCGCCTTCGGCCCACCGGGTCCGCGCCGACCAGCGATCCCCGCATATTAACACTATCCTACACCCAATAGGGACAATTTTTACATTTGCCAAGCCAATTAACCTGCAAACCTTTGGAGGTTACGTCTTTGGAGTGTGGGAGGAAACCGAAGGTCTCGGAGAAAACCCACGCAGGTCACGGGGAGAACGTAGGAACTCCGTACAGGCAGCAACCATAGTCGGGATCGAACCCGGGTCTCCGGCGCTGCATTCGCTGTAAGGCAGCAACTCTACCGCTGCGCCACCGTGCCGCGCTAAGTGTAGCGTAGTTTAGTGTTTTTGTGTTTCTTTGGTTTACAGAACTAACTCTGGTTTGAAACAGTGATCATCATATGTCAGAATTTACCCATGACGTGAACCTGGGAAAAAATGCTCCCATTGTCTGCAATCTTGGCAGCATTAGTCGTGATTTGCTCGGATCTTCAGTAAGGTTTTTAAAATATTTGTGGTCTTTTTGGCTTCTCGGATATACAATATATTCGATCTATAAGGTCTGCAAGAGATCATCTTCCTAGCCCTCTGCCAATCTTCCAGTGGATTACAAGAAGGTCTCGACCCGAAACGTCACCCATTCCTTCTCTCCTGAGATGCTGCCTGACCTGCTGAGTTACTCCAGCATTTTGGGAATAAATACCTTCGATTTGTACCAGCATCTGCAGTTATTTTCTTATACAAGACATTTTAAGATCAATTGTCAATCACAATCTCCAAGTCATAGAGCATAGAGCATGGAAACAGCCCAACTTGCCCTTGCCAGCAAAGATGCCCCATTTACACGAGTCCCACCTGCCTACGTTTGGCCCATATCCCTCTAAACCTTTCCGATCCATGAAACTGTCCAAATGTCTTCTACATGCCATTACAATATCTGCCTCAATTACTTCCTCTGGCAGCTCGTTCCATATACCTACCAACCTCTTGTGTGAAAAAGTTACCCCTCAGGTTCCTAATAACTCTTTCCACTCTGACTTTCAACCCATGTTCTCTGGTTCTTCATTAAAAAGCCAGAGCCGTTGCTCAGATTTGCTTCATAATAATGAAGGTAGACACAAAATGCTGGAGTAACTCAGCAGGACAGGCAGCATCTCTGGAGAGAAGGAATGGGTGACGTTTCTGGTCGAGGCGCTTCTTCAGGCTAGTTACGGATAAGGGAAACGAGAGATATAGACGATGATGTGGAGAGATAAACAGTGTTGCTGTGCTAATTTTTTAAGGTGCCGGAGCTGTCACTGGTGCCGAAGTGGCCGGTGTTAAATTCCCCGCTATTTTTTTTTATTTTTTTTACAGAGGTGCCAGAGCGGCACTCCGGTGACCTCCAGCAACACTGCACCTCTGGAGATAAAGAACAATGAATAAAAGATATGCAGAAAAGTCACGATAATAAAGGAAACAGGCCACCATTGTCGGCCGTTTGTTGGGTGAAAACGAGAAGCTGGTGCGACTTGGGTGGGGGAGGGATAGAGGGAGAGGGAATGCCGGGGCTGCCAGAAGTGAGAGAAATCAATATTCATGCCACTGGGCTGTAATAATTATCTTCCTACAAAGTCTTCAGTATCAATTCCTTTAGAATAAAGTCAGCGTGTACCCCTAATCGAAGGTATTTGTTCACAAAATGCTGGAGTAACTCAGCAGGTCAGGCAGCATCTCAGGAGAGAAAGAATTGGCGAAGTTTCGGGTCGAGACCCTTCTTCAGACTGAATCGAAACGTCGCCCATTCCTTCTTTCCTGAGATGCTGCCTGACCTGCTGAGTTACTCCAGCATTTTGTGAATAAATACCTTCGATTTGTACCAGCATCTGCAGTTACTTTCTTACAGTGTGTACCCCTAATGTGAGATTCAACGGGTGGTGACACACATTAAGAACAAATAGGTTGATGGAAGATTATCCTTAAAAATATAAATAATGGAAGGGTTACCTGCAAAAATATGCCCCCAACTTTCTGCAGTTCACTGCTCCCTGCAGTCACTGGTAACAACAAAGAAAATGTGGATAAGTGGATTGTTCTTGTCTTAAGTAAAACACAATCTTTGAGCCTTTCAATATTAAATGCCAGTAAATTATTTTCAATGAAGGCAAACATTGATTTACCCTGAAATGATTCATGAATTCCTAAACTACTTTTATTTGCAAATACAAATGGCGAGAAGTTAATCAAAGCAAGTGCTAACAGGTTTACAGGAAAATCAAAGCCTTTACACACACTAGGATTCTCGAGTGTCCTTTTTCTTTAATGAATTGGAGTGAACTGATAGATGCAGGACAAGCTGTGAATCCAGACTATGTCCCGTACAAGAGGCACACGTTCATACTAAACACATCATTGCACGCATCAGACATTCTGTGACCATCGGGAAGCAAAATCCGAAGGGGCTGCTCCACAAGACTACACTGGAACCAGAACTCTTGCGGTCTTTCTAGTGTGTAAGTGAAGTTGGAACGTTAAGGTTCCCTGTAGACATTGTGAATCGAGTTTGGGAGGCTTGGCTTACTGTGTGGCACATGTATCTCTAAAACTAAAACGACACTAATTAGAAGCCTTTTGTGCAATCGAGTTGTGATGTGATGCAAATTGCATTGGCAGGGTTACGGTAGAGGTAAGGTGATGTGATGTTAATTTTGGCTGAGAGACTATCGCTTAGAACCAGCTGCAATTGGTGCATTTCACTGTTGAAGTTACACAGACTTATACAAATTCTATTCAGCGGTCAGAACATTTGGATGTGTGTCCCCACAATCTGCTCTGCAGTAATGAGGTCAGGTTCCATCTTCATGTCAATGAACAACAGGCTTATCATTGACTCTGTGAACAGAGATTTCGATTGTGGGCAAAAAGAAATGAGATGGATGGGAATATGGTTCTGAGTGAAGCTTACTAAACATGTGGGAGGTGGAAACAGAGTCAACGGGGGAGTGAACATAACTGAGTTTGACTGAAGAAAGATTGCAGTCTTATCACTACAGAGTGGCTGAGTGGGATTGGTCTACAATGAGCCAACATAAACTCAACAGGCCAAATCACCTCCTTCTGTGGCTTTAGGATAGGGTTGCCAACTGTCCCGTATTAGCCGGGCATCCCGTATTTTGCACTAAATTAGTTTGTCCCGTACGGGACCGTCCCGTATTAGTAGGGTTGCCAACTTCCTCACTCCCAAATAAGGGACAAAGGGTGACATCACCGCCCTGCGCCCCACGTGACCTCACCCAGCCAGCGGCCACGTGCTCCCGCTCCACCAATGGCGGCTGCCCGGGCCGCACTCTATAGCTGTACTATAGATAAAATAACAAACTAATCATTGAGAGTGAAAATTACCTCCAAATTTCCACTCCATATCCACCAGCTGATTGACAGTGATGGTTTGGCCCAGTGCCAGCCTTGTCAGCACCGCGGAATGCAATTTCCACTGAAAGCACAAGACACCGTTAAATTATGTTCTTATTTATCCCGTTCACCAGACTTACACTTGCAGCCTTTACAATAAATAGCCAATCTTCTTTTGCATGCAGGTGGCTCATTGAGTGCATTTACTTCAAGTTAAATATTTAAAGAATTTTACTTGACAAAGTACCTGAGTGTTGGTAGACACAAAATGCTGGCGTAACTCAGCGGGTCAGGCAGCATCTCGGGAGAGAAGGAATGGGTGACATTTCGAGTCGAGACCCTTCTTCAGACTGATGTCAGGGGAGGGGGTGGGACAAAGTTATAACTTCAGATAGTCCCTGGTTTCCCTCTCTATCCCCTCCCCCTTCCCAGTTCTCCCATTAGCGTTCCTGCCTCCGACTACATTCTATCTTTGTCCCGCCGCCTCCCCTGACATCAGTCTGAAGAAGGGTCTCGACCCAAAACGTCACCCATTCCTTCTCTCCCGAGATGCTGCCTGACCTGCTGAGTTAGTTACAATAGACAATAGACAATAGACAATAGGTGCAGGAGTAGGCCATTCAGCCCTTCGAGCCAGCACCGCCATTCAATGCGATCATGGCTGATCCCTCTCAATCAGTACCCCGTTCCTGCCTTCTCCCCATACCCCCTCACTCCGCTATCCTTAAGAGCTCTATCCAGCTCTCTCTTGAAAGCATCCAACGAACTGGCCTCCACTGCCTTCTGAGGCAGAGAATTCCACACCTTCACCACCCTCTGACTGAAAAAGTTCTTCCTCATCTCCGTTCTAAATGGCCTACCCCTTATTCTCAAACTGTGGCCCCTTGTTCTGGACTCCCCCAACATTGGGAACATGTTATCTGCCTCTAATGTGTCCAATCCCCTAATTATCTTATATGTTTCAATAAGATCCCCCCTCATCCTTCTAAATTCCAGTGTATACAAGCCCAATCGCTCCAGCCTTTCAACATACGACAGTCCCGCCATTCCGGGAATTAACCTAGTGAACCTACGCTGCACGCCCTCCATAGCAAGAATATCCTTCCTCAAATTTGGAGACCAAAACTGCACACAGTACTCCAGGTGCGGTCTCACCAGGGCCCGGTACAACTGTAGAAGGACCTCTTTGCTCCTATACTCAACTCCTCTTGTTACTCCATCATTTTGTGTCTACCTTCGATTTAAACCAGCATCTGCAGTTTTGTTTCTGCACCTAAGTATTGGAATGTGACGTTTAGTTAAATCTAACCTACTGTTCAATGCTGCTTCCTTTAAGGACACAGATATGTTTTGGAATAATGATTATTGTTGTAATCAATAAGATCACCATTGAGCCGCATAATCCCACATTCACATCCCTTGATTCTCGGATGTGTAGGAAAAAAATAAATTCCATTCGATAACGTAATCAGGTGTCAGGGGTTATGGGGAGAAGTCAGGAGAATGGGGTTAGGAGGGAGAGAAAGACCAGCCATGATTGAATGGCAGAGTGGACTTGATGGGCCAAATGGCCCAATTCTACTTTTATTCCTTATGACTTTATATATCATTAAAACTAAATGGTACGGAATTTAGAGCTCACAGTGTTGGGGGGAGGGGGGTAGAGGGGGGGGGGGGGGGGGGGGAGTGTGGAGTAGAGGGGGGGGGGGAGGGGGAGGGGTAGTAGATGGGGGGGGTGCTGACATGGAATGAAGCCTGGATAATCACATAGAATTCAGAATCAGAATAAATGGGCGTCTTTTTTAACAAGTGGGTTAAAGATGAGAGGAGAAAGATTTAATAGCAATCAGATGTGGCTCATTTGGAACGAGCTGCTGCAGGAAATAGTTGAGGCCCAAGAACAATAACAATATGTAAAATGGGCAATATGTGAACGTAAATACATTGATGGAAAAACAATTTACCTGATCTGCAAAGCATCCTGCCTTCTCCTCACTGAGTCCTTCATAATTAAGAAAAGATAAAACCGCTTTAATATTAGTCGGATATTTTATTGTCAGCATTTAGTAACATTCTGATGCAACATACCCAGAGCAATGAAATCAGCTTTGACATGTTCAGCTGTCAAATTTCTTTTCAAGGCACCTGTTGGAAAGATTAACATACTTTAATTCTAATTATATACATTTTTCAAGTCAAAAAGTTTCGACACGATTTTTCTACAATCTTATACAGTTCTGCTATAATGTGTTTCCGTAACATAAAATGGAGAAAGTGTGAGTGATGAATTATGAAACAGTATTTGTATTTCATGGGCCAAATTTATTACAAGACGATTTCAATCAGGAACTAGGGAACAACTTGAACGATACTTTAGAAATTGCGAAGCAGAAGGAAGAAATTGTATTTTAACTGTAAAGGGTCAACAACTGTTTCCATGTAACACCCCCCCACCACACACATGCACACAGTAATCAGACACCACTGTCTCTTGAGCTCACAGCTTCTACTTGAACAGTGGGCTGCAGGTGAAATTGACAAGCACTCTATTGACACTGTGGGAAAAAAAACTGCAGATGCTGGTTTAAATCAAAGAAGGGTCTGAAGAAGGGTCTCGACCCGAAAAGACACCCATTCCTTCTCTCCAGAGATGCTGCCTGACCCGCTGAGTTACTCCAGCATTTTGTGTCTGCCTCTATTGGCACTTAAGCTTTGATACTCTATTATACAATGTAGCATCCAGCCTTTCTATTTAGCTGGCAGTAACAAAAAGAAACATCTCTATTGAAAAAGACCATTAATTTTGAAAATTCTGCAGGAAAAATAACTTTGCCATTGCTAGTCTGAAACTCTCTAGCTCCTAACTTCATTTCCCCATTGAGACAATTGTCTCTATGACTCCGTTATCTATAGCACAACGTTTCTTAGGAATGGAACCAATTCAGTTGCCTGATAACAGCTGGGCAAACTGTCCCTGAATCTGGAGGTGTGCGTATTTACACTTGACAAATTTGTAAAACACTGAAATGAGGTGCAATGTTTTAAAGTGGTTAAGTACAAATTTCCCAGAGGAAAATGAAGGGCGGGAAAGCTCAACAATATCAGTGCACGATAGAATTCAAGCATTCCTTACCATTAGGAACCAACAGGACACTTTTCACAATGTTCTTCAATGGGCCCAGACTCATTCCATTTTGTGAGACAAAGTCATCGAGCTCGTTCAGTAACCGTTCTGACTGAAAGTGCGGAGAAAACCCACCCCCACAGATTATAGTTAGCTCTTAAGCATTTTTAAAATTCCAAGCAGAATTAACAGCTTTACATTTGAACATGTTCTCATTAGGGTAAAGTCTTACTGAAGGCAGTGGAACAACAAGTCAAACAATAGTGTGATCGTGTTACATTTATAGTCTGATCTGGTACTGGCAATTTGTGGCTTAGAGTTGCCAATAGGCGGAGACTGAACTTAAAGCCAGAAAGCTCACTGGAAAGAAGATAATCCTGGTCTTTTCTTGTTAGCCTTCTATCGCTCAATCCTTAGCAACAATAACAAAGGGCTTGAAGTGGCATCCTTGGATACCGCCTTGGTCAGGGTTGGTATGTAATGCACAGATATCGGCTGGGCAGCTCGAAGAAGTGAGGAACAAAACACTATGGAGATGATAGAGATGTGCACACAAACACACTGCCAGAAGCAAAGAGGTCGAGTGCAAAAGTTCATGGTGCTGGAGATACAAGACTAGAAATAACCGCCTGTGTTGTTGTTGTTAGCAAGAATAACATTTATCCTGTCTTAAACGAGATTATAAAAAGAATGCCATGCAAACATTGTAGGTTTTTAGTCATTGGTAACGCCAGCAAACGTACACGTTAAAAAGTTCATGTTTACTGTCATATGAATGAGTGCAATGAGGTGCAGGTAGAATGAAAAAGGTCACAGGCACAGAGACAGACAGAAAACAAAACTCCAAAATTAGACAGAAATCATACATAAAATTCTAAAAGAAAAAAAAACTAGAAAAAGACATGAGAGTAAAGACGTAATAATTAGATAAGTAACTTAGTGTAAATAATAATATTTTGTTCTTAATTGTTTACTGTGTGTCGTGTTGTTACTTGCGAGCAAAGCACCAAGGCAAATTCCTTGTATGTGTACATACTTGGCTAATAAAATTTATTAAATTCAATTCAGAAACAGTGTTCCATTTTCGAGGAAGGGTTAGGATTGTGCAAGTTGGTTCAAGAACCTTATAATTGTAGGAAAATAGCTGTTCCTGAACCCAATGGTTAAGTTATGTTATACACAATAGACATGTTATGTTAGATTAAGACGTTTGGTTTCTCTGGAAGCCAGTGCACTAGGATTTCAGTTCAATTTATTGAACTAACCACACCAGGAACTGAACCTTCTCAATGTTTCCAATACCAGAAATGTCACCCTTTGAACACTGCCTATGCATTACAGTACTACTAAATGTAGCAACTGTTCTTACCTCCGTAGGTTCTGTAACAAAGCGGAAGAGTATTTCTGTCAACGCTGAAAATTGCTGTTTAAAAATAAATAAAAATTCATTACTATAAATGCTAATACAGCCTCAATATTCAAGTTAGTCTTAAGGCACGATGCATGCAAACAACTTAATAAGATTTTAGATAAACACAAAGTGCTGGAGTAACTCAGCGGTTCAGGCAGCATCTCTGGAGAAAAAGGATGGGTGACGTTTCGGGTTGGGACCCTTCTTCAGTCTGAAAGTAGGGTCCCGAACCAAAATGTCACGCTTCTTTTTTTCTCCAGAGATGCTGCCTGGCCTGCTGAGTTACACCAGCACTTTGTATAAGAAAATAACTGCAGACGCTGGTACAAATCGAAGGTATTTATTCACAAAATGCTGGAGTAACTCAGCAGGTCAGGCAGCATCTCAGGAGAGAAGGAGTGGGTGACGTTTCGGGTCGAGACCCTTCTTTGGACTTTGTATCTACCTTTGGTACAAAATAACATCTGCAGTTCCTTGTTTCTATACTTAATAAAATGTTACCTGGATTGTGGGCTGTATTCCAGTTATGGGAGATTCTAGAATTTGGAGTGATGGTGGGCCGAATGGCCTGTTCTTTCTCTATGTTCATATTT
The DNA here is from genome assembly GCF_053455715.1 of Rhinoraja longicauda. NCBI lineage: Eukaryota > Metazoa > Chordata > Chondrichthyes > Rajiformes > Arhynchobatidae > Rhinoraja > Rhinoraja longicauda. The sequence continues at coordinate 36,387,002 of NC_135974.1, forward strand.
AATGACCCCGGTCTCTGCTGCTTTAAATGCTGGAAAATCCCACGGGTTCATCACCCTCTGGGTAACAAATTGGGCCTGTGGGGGTTTTGCAATATTTTGTGTTTTGATCTCAGTTTTCAATAAACAAATACTCAAGAAATTAATACCCACAATACTAGTGCAAAGACTTTAGACAATAGGTGCAGGAGGAGGCCATTCAGCCCTTCAAGCCAGCACCACCATTCAATGTGATCATGGCTGATCATTCTCAATCAGTACCCCGTTCCTGCCTTCTCCCCATACCCCCTGACTCCGCTATCCTTAAGAGCTCTATCTAGCTCTCTCTTGAATGCATTCAGAGAATTGGCCTCCACTGCCTTCTGAGGCAGAGAATTCCACAGATTCACAACTCTCTGACTGAAAAAGTTTTTCCTCATCTCCGTTCTCCAAAAAAGCACAAACTTCTCAGAGTACCCAAATCCATAGTTGAAGTTCATTTTGGGTAGTGTTTTGTTTAAAGGTACATCTTGGAAACAGGCCCTTCGGCCCACCAAGTCCCTGCCGACCATTGATCACCTGTTCACACCAGTTCTATGTTATTCCACTTTCGCATCCACTTCATTCAGATTATGGATCATTTTGGCAGAAGCCAATTAGCCTACAAATCTGCATGTATTTGGGATGTGGGAGGAAACCCACTCCAGTCACGGGGAGAATGTGCAAACTCCACATAGACAGCAACAGAGGTCTGGATCGAACCCAGGCGTCTGGCGCTGTGAGGCAGTGGCTCTCCATCTGTGCCACAGTTCAAGAGCCTGATGGTTCCTGGGAAGAAACATCATACTCACATTCTTTAAGCTGAGCTACAGGGAGAGGTTGGGCAGGCGGGGACTTTTGGAGCGCAGTTGCCGAGAGGTGATCTTATAGAGGTGTATAAAAATCATGAAGGGAATAGATAGTAAAACACAGTGTTTTACTTAGTGTAGCGGAATCAATAACATAAGGACGTAAGGTAAATGTGAGAGGGGAAATATTTAATATGAACCTGAGATGCAACTTCTTGTTTAGTGCGGGTGTCAGGGGTTATGGGGGGAAGGCAGGGGAATGGGTGAGGAGGGAGAGATTGATCAGTCATGATAGAATGGCAGAGTATACTTGATGGGCTGAATGGCCTCATTCTATTCCTATCACTTATGAATTATGACCCTATTCACACATATGGCATTGGATATATGGAGCCAGCCACCAGAGAAGGTAGTTTGGGTTATTGTCACATGTACCGAGCGAGGTACAGTGAAATGCTTGATGATGCATGCTATCCAAATTGTTCAGATATACCACATGTATATATACCACATGTACCACATGTTTAAACTCAAGTGCAACAGATATTGGTACAATAGTTCAGTTTATTGTCATGTATACTGAGGTACAGTGAAAAGCTTTTTTTGTTGCGTGCTAGCCAGTCTGTGGAAAGATTATAGCCGTCCAGATACAGATACAGGATAGAGGGCATAACATTTCGTGCAAGGTAAAGTCTGATTAAAGATAGTCCGAGGGTCTCTACTGAGGCAGATGGTAGTTCAGGACTGCTCTGCAGTTGGTGAGAGGACAGTTCAGTTGCCTGATGACAGCTGGGAAGAAACTGTCCCTGAATCTGGAGGTGTGTGTTTTCACACTTGTGAACCTCTTGCCTGATGGAAGAGGAGGGGGGGGGGAGAGAATAACAACATTTAAAATACATCTGGACAGATTGGTGGATAGGAAAGGCTTAGAGAGATCTGGGACAAAAGGGACTGGTGTAGATGGGGCATCTTGGACTAGTTGGGCCGAAGGGCCAGTGTCCGTGCGGTGCGGTGTTACCGGTCGGGGAGGCGTTGACGGTTACCTGGTCCGAGAATTTGTTGAGTGTTTGGATGTCGGTGGAGACAGCGTCGGCCACGGGCTCCCCGCTAAAGTGCAGCCTCTGCATCTTGTCCCGCTGTATCTCCCCTCTCTCTCCCTCTCTCCCACTGCCCCTCTCTCTGCCCCTCTCTATGTCTCCCCCTCTCAGTGTCTCCCCCTCTCTCTGTCTCCCCCTCTCTCTGTCTCCCCCTCTCTCTCTGTCTCCCCCTCTCTCTCTGTCTCCCCCTCTCTCTCTGTCTCCCCCTCTCTCTCTGTCTCCCCCTCTCTCTCTGTCTCCCCCTCTCTCTGTCTCCCCCCTCTCTCTGTCTCCCCCCTCTCTCTCTGTCTCCCCCTCTCTCTCTGTCTCCCCCTCTCCCTGTCTCTCCCCCTCTGTCGCTGTCTCTCCCCCTCTCTCTCTCTCTCTCCCCCCTCTCTCTCTCTCTTGTCTCCCCCCTCTCTCTCTCTCTCTCTCCCCCCTCTCTCTCTCTCTTGTCTCCCCCCTCTCTCTGTGTCTCTCCCCCCTCTCTCTCTCTCTCTTGTCTCCCCCCTCTCTCTGTGTCTCTCCCCCTGTCTCTCTGTGTGGCCGGGCGGAGCGGGGCCGCTGTCTCTGCGGTGCAGCGCCGGCACATTCGCCACGGCCACGGGGGAGAGGAGGGAGGGAGGGAAGCGGGCAGTCGCGGAGCAATAATTCAGGGGCTATTTTTCGAGGCGGGGTTTGGTGGGTTTGGGGGGAGGGAGGGGGGTTGTTGTTGTTGTTGTTTTGTCCGCAGCCGGAGAGGCGGTAAATGTAGGCGCGGTTTCGGGGCAAGGGATTCGAGTCCCGCGAAAAGTCACGCCTGGTGTCCGGAGCCGGAGCGGAGCAGGAGTAGAGTGGAGCAGGAGTCGTGTAGAGCAGAGCAGGAGCCGGAGATCGCGGCGCCAGCGCCAGCGCCAGCGCCAGTATCCCACACCTCCTGGAGCCGAGGTAAGCCGCACCATCCCATCGATCCGCACTTCACTGATCGCAGTTTGATTTCTGCTCACTTGGCGCTTTCCATGTCAGGTCTTTTGTATTCACCACGCTGGGCTGTGCGCGGTGATCCCGGCTGGTGGTGGTGGTGTGAGTGAGTGAGTGAGTGCGGACTGACACCCCCCTGTGCCTCACTGTACCCCCCCTGTGCCTCACTGTACCCCCCCTGTACCCCCCCCCCCTGTACTCCCCCCCTGTACCCCTGCCTGACCATCCCGGCGGCTCCTTTGTTACAACTCGGTTCCCATCAGTTACTTTCATTGTATCGCGTGGAATCGTTACATTGTGTCGCCGGTCGGATACATTGTATCGCCCGGCGTCAGGTCGGGACTCTCCCCTGAGAAACACATTCTCTCTCCCTCTCCTTCTCTCTCCCCCTCTCTCTTTTACTCTCCCTCTCTCTCTCTCTCTCTCTCTCTCTCTCTCTCTTGTCACACAGGAGCTGGAACACTCCCTCCCTCTCCCTCTCCCCCCTCTCCCTCTCCCCCCTCTCCCTCTCCCCCCTCTCCCTCTCCCCCCTCTCCCTCTCCCCCCTCTCCCTCTCCCCCCTCTCCCTCTCCCCCCTCTCCCTCTCCCCCCTCTCCCTCTTCTCCCTCTCCCCCTCTCTCTCTCCCCCTCCCCCCCTCCCCCTCTCTCTCTCCCCCTCCCCCTCTCTCTCCCCCTCTCTCTCTCTCTCTCTCTCTCCCCCTCCCCCTCTCTCTCCCCCTCCCCCTCTCTCTCCCCCTCCCCCTCTCTCTCCCCCTCCCCCTCTCTCTTGCCACACAGGAGCTGGAACACTCTCCCCTCCTCTCTCCGATTCACATCGTTGCCATCCTAGTTTATCTCCCTTTGTCTCCTGCGTTAAGGGCAACATAGTCTAAGTGATCACCATTCCTGTTATTTTTGCGACGTGTTACTTGCAGCGTTTCTGATAAAAAAGTAATGGTGCTGACAAACATTCAGGCAGTCGTAGATCTCAGTTAGGCAGCAGTAGCAGCAGCGTGTTGTGTAAATAACTGTGTACAGTGGGCGATCCTTACAATGCATGCACAAATAATGTTTTGTTTCAGCCAAGAGCTGAGGTTTGAACCAAGGACACTGTTAGAGGACGGGCAGTAATATTGCTTCGATCTGTAAAGTCGCAGCCACGTCGAGGAATCTGCCCAATTTGCACATTGTTGGGCAAAGACAAGAAATTACGTTTCCGTGCCTTTGCTCGCTGCAAAAGAAAACATAATTAACTTTAACTTACGATACGTCGCCAATTTCCTACTGCGCACCTCTTTTTAACACACACTACAGTTACACACGTATTTTAAAGTTTCAGAGTTTGGCTTTCCGTTAAGATGTGCAATGGTTAAGAAATGCAAGTGTTTGACTCTTCTGCTTGTAAAATGGGTGATTGGGTTACAGCAATCGATTGTTCTCGCCAAAGTGAAACTGATAACCAAATGGACAACATGACCATTTTATTCGTTCTTTCACGAATACGGTCAATGGTACCTTATTTATTACATGTAAGAGGAACAGTCAAATTCATTTTTGCATGCAGAACAAGGGAACACACAAAACATTTTTTTTTTAAAGGCAGCATCAATGTTTTGGACAAAGTAACTAGGCATTCGTTAAGGGGTGTTGAACACTGTGAGATTGAAATTGCAAAATTCATTTAATTGTTTTGCACACATTTATTGCAAAATTTATAATCGAAGAATTCATTTCTAATTCACTGCTTGCAGTCAACAAAGAAATAGACTCGGCTTGTACTCGCTGGAATTTAGAAGATTGAGGGGGGATCTTATAGAAACTTACAAAATTCTTAAGGGGTTGGACAGGCTAGATGCAGGAAGATTGTTCCCGATGTTGGGGAAGTCCAGAACAAGGGGTCACAGTTTAAGGATAAGGGGGAAGTCTTTTAGGACCGAGATGAGAAAGTTTTTTTCACACAGAGAGTGGTGAATCTGTGGAATTCTCTGCCACAGAGGCAGTTGAGGCCAGTTCATTGGCTATATTTAAGAGGGAGTTAGATGTGGCCCTTGTGGCTAAAGGGATCAGGGGGTATGGAGAGAAGGCAGGTACGGGAAACTGAGTTAGATGATCAGCCATGATCATATTGAATGGCGGTGCAGGCTCGAAGGGCCGAATGGCCTACACCTGCACCCATTTTCTATGTTTCTATGTAAATCTTCAATATGTCACAGTAAACTTAGGAAAAACACTTGGATAAATTACATTATAAATTTCAATTCCAAATACTTCCATTTAAATACTTAAGAAGTCCTGAACCAGAAAGAACAGGGATCTGGTTAAAAAAAAAGTTGTAAATCTGCCGATTTATTATGTAGTTTGTAAGATTTTTTATTCCCGTCATAAGTGCTTCACCATTTATTGTCTCCATGTGTCTTAATGCCTGGAAGATTTGGTTATTTAGCTTCTAATGTTCCCCCTATTGTTGAAAAACTGTGAAATATACATTTTTCACTAATGATTATCAACCTTTGTATGTAAAAGTCAGGCTTTGTCTTTTTTACTATATTGGATTTTTTATTTAGTGAACTTTTTTATTTTTGTTTATTATATTATTTATTGAATACTGTGTCTACAGGCCTGTTGTGCTGCTGCAAGTAAGGATTTAATTGTTCCATTTCAGTACATATGACAATAAAACAATCTTAACTCTTTTTTTAAAATTAATTTAATTTAAATTTTAACAAAACACATACATGTTACAGCTCATCGTACCCAATGATACCTACATTATAAATTCGATTATACATTATAAATTCGATTATACATGTATTGTTCTGTATTATCTCCCCACCCACAACCCCCTCCCCCCACCCCCCAGTTAGAAAAAAGAGGAAAAAGGAGAAGAAAGAAAGAAAAGGAAAAAAAAAGAAAGAAAGAAAGAAGGAAACCTGGAGACAAGAAGGAAACACTTCCGGCTAATTTCTTATTAAATTGTTTTTAAGGGTATCAAAACAATCCTGAAATTAAATATTTCCAATTCTTAATCCTAGTTTTAAAGTGAATGGGTTCCAAAGTTTCAAAAATAAATCATATCTATTTCTCAGATTATAAGTAGCTTTTTCTAATGGGATACAACTACGCATTTCTGCATAACATCTTTCAATTCTTATTTCCTTATGATCTTTCCAAGTGACCGCTACACATTTTGTTGCTATTGCTATTTTGAGAAATCTTTCCTGATATTTATCTAAAATTAATCTTGGTAATATTCCTTTAGTATCTCCCAATAAAAATATTGACTCTTGCAACCAAATCAAAAATCTACTACAGAACGTATATTTACTTCTGAAGAAGGGTCTCGGCCCGAAACGTCACCTATTCCTTTTCACCAGAGATGATGTCAGACCCACTGACTTACTCCAGCTTTTTGTGTCTATCTTTACGTATTTTTATGTCCTTGCTATAAAAGGGAAATGCTTACACAAACTCAGCTTCAAAACAGACAGCAGAAGCTGTTGTTTTTAAAAAGATATTCCAGCATATTGAAACTTATAGATCTGTAACTACAATCGTATGTATTTTTTTGGTTTGTAACAATTTCAAGTACTTTTTTGTGTCAAACATTGCCTTTACTTCATAAAAAAAAAAAGGTGATTACTAAACAATTTCAAAATATACGAATGAGTTTTAAAAAAGTCATTCCAGCACTCTGAAATATTCTCAGAAAGGAATACCTTTACACATGCCTCATCCATTTAATTTAACACATTTTTAAAATTCTGTTGAATTAGCTGTTTGTATGTATTAGTTGAGAGATATAACTCTTAAATAATATTGAAGAACAATCACAGAATCAATGCAGAATGCCTGTATCGGACACAATAGTTGTAATTTTTGAGGGTTTGTTCAAAACCAACCCTCGGTATTCTGACATGGTGGATACAAACTATCTCAATTGTTTGTATATTTTATTCTTTCAATTAGTATCGAGTGTAAATTGTATTTTGGAAGTCTGAGGAAGGGTCTCCCACATCAGTCTGAAGAATTGTTTTGTCGTAGGAAAAAAATACATGTTGCAGTGAAGACAGAACATAAATACAATATCAATGTAGTTATAAATCAAATTTAATAGATTCCTGCATTAATGGGATGAAACACAACCTCTCAATTGACGGAACAGTGAGAGATGCAAGAAAGAATTTAATTTGTTATTCCAGACTATTTAATTACCTCCTCATTGATTGGGGTAGGTAAGATATACGTAGACAAATATAATTAATGTATTATATATTTAAGAGGGAGTTAGATGTGGCCCTTGTGGCTAAAGGGATCAGGGGGTATGGAGAGAAGGCAGGTACGGGATACTGAGTCGGATGATCAGCCATGATCATATTGAATGGCGGTGCAGGCTCGAAGGGCCGAATGGCCTACTCCTGCACCTATTTTCTATGTTTCTATGCACAGTATTCTTTCCATGGGTCTGAAGAGGTACCCCAACCAGGACTGTTGCCTGTCCATTCCCTCCACAGATGCTGCCTGACCCGCTGTGTTAATCCAGCACTTTCTATTTTGCACAAGATTCCAGCATCTTCTTGCTGTTCTTTGCATCTTATTTCCTTGTAACTTTTAATGCCCTTCGGGAAAGGAAATGTGATGTGGATACTGGGTCTGACTGACGCGTGGGTCTAGATCGCAATCATCAGTCTGGTTTGATGCTCTAACTGGTTGAGCCCTGAAGAGTGGAGTTAGTTGCATGCGGTGTGAGAACCGATGTGGGGGAGACATCTCTGTAATCTTCATTCCAAGCAATGCCTCTGGCAGCAGATACATCTGAAGATGACAGTGGTTGGGTAAATGAGGATAGCACCTGTGGAGCCAAGGTCTCGTTTTCACCCTGAAAACACTGCTGTAGTTTTGTACTGAATGGAATAAATTCAGAACAGAAAGCTATTCAATTTTCACAGAGAGCTGGAGTAACTCACAATTTTCACAAATGGCTATGAAAATTTCAGGCATAAACCTGGATGGACTACATGGTATCAGACTACACCGATGAGCCAAAACATTATGACCTGATGAGCCAAAACATTATGACCACCTGCCTAATATGCTGTTGGTCCTCCGTGTGCAGCCCCATACACAGCAGGGTGCGATGCACTATGTATTGTGACACATTCCTCCCGTGACCACCATTAAAATTTTCTGTGACTTGTGCCACAGTCGACTTTCTGTCGGTTCGGACCAGACGGGATAGCCTTCGTTGCCCTCGCGCATCGATGAGCCTTGGGCGCCCAACACCCTGTCGCCGGTTTGTGGTTTGTCCCTCCTCGGACCACTGTCAGTAGGTACTCACCGCTGCTGACTGGGAGCACCCCACAAGCCAAGCCTGCTCTGACCCAGTCGTCTGGCCCTTTTCAAAGTCACTCAGGTCTTTACTCCTGCCCATTTCTCCTGCATTCAACACATCAACTTCAAGAACTGACTGTTCACTTGCTGCCTAATATATCCCACCCCTTGACAGGTGCCATTGTAACAAGATGATCAATGTTATTCACTTCGCCTGTCAGTGGTCATAATGTTTTGGGCTGATCGGTGTAGACTCCTGCATGTGGCCATGGCAATGTTTTGGCCGCCAAATTAATCCTGATAAGCCCTGCTCAAAAATACATCAGGATGTGCATGTGGTGAGAGAACTGTGATAGATCAGTCAAAGGAGAGCCATTGTCCCTCTAAGAATGCTATGTTCCAACCGGCATCCTGACTCCCAATAGCTGTCTCAGCAGAAGCGGCAGTCTGTGGCTGGGGCGAAGAGGTCTCCTCAACAAAGGTTCCAGGCCCCAGGATTTCTCCTGGAGAAGTTCAAACATAGGCAAGGATTGTCCTTCTGATTGCCCCCAGCCATCTTTCCTTAAGAGGAAACTATGAGAATAAGAAGGACCGGACAGTGTAGTCTTTGTGTGGGACTCCATCACTGCTTGGCTTGCTGCCCCTGCAACGAGGAATTGCAATGATGAAAGAACCAATGGATCTTGGACCATTGTCCTGAGCAGCTACACACATACATGTATCAGGAGCAATGACCACAAGGCCACTCTAGCAGAGAGGGTCTCATTTTCACACTGAAGATATCCAAAGTGTTCCACCACCATCCTGCTAAATGAAACTGATTTGAGGAAGGATATTCTTGCTATTGAGGGCGTGCAGCATAGGTTCACTAGGTTAATTCCCGGAATGGCAGGACTGTCATATGTTGAAAGGCTGGAGCAATTAGGCTTGTATACACTGGAATTTAGAAGGATGAGGGGGGATCTTATCATATCATATCATATATATACAGCCGGAAACAGGCCTTTTCGGCCCACCAAGTCCGTGCCGCCCAGCGATCCCCGTACATTAACACCAACTAGGGACAATTTTTACATTTACCCAGCCAATTAACCTACATACCTGTACGTCTTTGGAGTGTGGGAGGAAACCGAAGATCTCGGAGAAAACCCACGCAGGTCACGGGGAGAACGTACAAACTCCTTACAGTGCAGCACCCGTAGTCAGGATCGAACCTGAGTCTCCGGCGCTGCATTTTATTGAAACATATAACATAATTAGGGGATTGGACACATTAGAGGCAGGAAACATGTTCCCAATGTTGGGGGAGTCCAGAACAAGGGCCACAGTTTAAGAATAAGGGGTAGGCCATTTAGAACGGAGATGAGGAAAAACTTTTTCAGTCAGAGAGTGGTGAAGGTGTGGAATTCTCTGCCTCAGAAGGCAGTAGAGGCCAGTTCGTTGGATGCTTTCAAGAGAGAGCTAGATAGAGCTCTTAAGGATAGCGGAGTGAGGGGGTATGGGGAGAAGGCAGGAACGGGGTACTGATTGAGAGTGATCAGCCATGATCGCATTGAATGGCGGTGCTGGCTCGAAGGGCTGAATGGCCTACTCCTGCACCTATTGTCTATTGTCTATTGATTCAGAATGAATCTACCACTTCCAAAATACACGTCTTTGTGGAGGTTTGTTCATCAGGCATGGTGGAATAGACACAAAATACTGGAGTAACTCAGCGAGACAGGCAGCATTTCTGAAGAGAAGGAATGGGTGACGTTTCGGGTCGAGACCCTTTCTTCATGCACAGGCTATTAAAATAACGAAATGATAATTGATAAGACCAGCATGTGCCAAAATGTGAAAGACTCCTGTAGAGCACGGCTCAGTAAACACAACCAGCTCAGTAAACATGGTTCAGTAAACACCGCTCAGGAAAGAAGATAAAAGATCTACAATGCACATCAATGGTAGATGACGTGTAGGAAAATAACTGCAGATGCTGGTGGTACATTTCAAAGGTATCACAAAATGCTGGAGAAACTCAGCAGGTCAGGCAGCATCTCAGGAGAGAAGGAATGGGTCGAGACCCTTCTTCAGACTGATCAATGGTAGATGACAATTGGAATGTAAAACAGTACAGTGCAGGTAATGTCCACAATGTCAAGACACTCTGGACTCATCTTATTTTTAATGCATCTTATTTCAAATCCCTTTGAAATCAGTTTGTTCATTTGAATTTCATTTGATTGGAGAGGAATGATGTGTAATGTTTTAATCTTGTTCTGGAATATTTATGATCGATTATCTTTGACCTACAGTGCAGACATTTAAAACACCTTGTTTTTTTTAATGAAATGGAGACCTCTTTTAAAGGGAATTAAAAGATATTAGCAATTTAAATCAGTATGCTTTCATATACATATTGACACAGTTGGCTCATCAAGTTTTGTTGCTTTTTCTTAATAATAATAATAATAATGCATTTTATTTATATAGCGGTTTTCATATACTCAAAGACGCTTTACAGAGATTTTGAGAATTAATGATATTGTCAACCAGGCGTTGGCCAAACTGGTCTCCCGGTGGCCGAGCACTTCAACTCCCCCTCCCATTCCCAGTCTGACCTTTCTGTCATGGGCCTCCTCCTGTGCCATAGTGAGGCCCATCGGAAATTGGAGGAACAGCACCTCATATTTCGCTTGGGCAGCTTGCAGCCCAGTGGTATGAACATAGACTTCTCCGACTTTAGATAGTTCTTCTGTCCCTCTCTTCCCCTCCTCCTTCCCAGATCTCCCTCTATCTTCCTGTCTCCACCTATATCTTTCCTTTGTCCCGCCCCCCTGACATCAGTCTGAAGAAGGTCTCGACCTGAAACATCACCCATTCCTTCTCTCCTGAGATGCTGCCTGACCTGCTGGGTTACTCCAGCATTTTGTGAATAAATACCTTCGATTTGTACCAGCATCTTCAGTTATTTTCTTATACTCTTGTCAACCAGGTAACATGTTTTCAATAAGAAATACAGCCCCAAACTGTATGTTGACCATTTGTTGTAGGAAGAAAATGGCTCTGTGTTCAATCTCTTCTAAAGTTGTGACAGTTTCCTGGTTGTTATATATTTCCCCAAACTCAAGAAATATAAAAAACTTGGAGAATATCTATTTAAGCAGTTGAGATACCGAATGGATGATCAATTTTAAGTTTCTAGAAATGTCAAAAGAAATTGGTTACATTTGAGTCACAGAAACAAGTTTGTCAATACCTCCTTCTCAACAAATGCTGCTCCATTTTACCAGTGATGACTTTGTTTTAAGTCTTGAAAGAAATGAATGACATTGGGGTTAATTTATGGCACTGACCCGCACGACCAAACAGAAAGCTTTTCCGTGACTGGGTTTGGAGGATTTCTGGTGTGTGAACATAATGTAATCATTCAAATATGACAAACTTGGTAGAAATATTGTTTCTATTATGCTTTATTCTTAATTGTTAACTGTATGATTGTGTTGTCATTTGTGAGCGGAGAACCAAGGCACATTCCTTGTATATGCACATACTTGGCCAATAAACTCATTCATTCATTCATTCATTCATTCTTTCATTCATTCATTCATTCATTCATTCATTCATTCAATAGTTTTCCTTATTATTTAACTAAGAAACTCAGTTCACAGAAATATTATTTTGGATTACAGTCAGTTGTGGGACAAAGATAGGATGTAGTCGGAGACTGGAAGACTAGTGGGAGAATTGGGAAGGGGGAGGGGATTGAGAGGGAAAACAGGGGCTATCTGAAGTTAGAGAAGTCAATGTACATACTGCTGGGGTATAAACTACCCAAGCGATATATATGAGGTGCTGTTCCTCCAATTTGCACTGGGGCTCACTAATCACCAACCAAGATATTGCGTGTCTTCAACTAGAGAGGATCTATTCAGCAGCATCACCAGGTGAGTTCCCCAGCATCAAACTGGACCAGTAAATAACTGCACGAGCAGATCAGAGGCTGGGTATCCCACAATGAATAACTCACATCCTAAGTCTACAAAGCACCAAGTATTTTGAAGTACTCTTCCATAAATACGTTCAACTTTTCATCCGCTGTGAATTTTTACTCCTCGAAGAGCAGGAGGATAAGGGGCGATCTTATCGAGGTAAAAAGATCATGAGGGGGAATTGTTAGGGTCGATGCATAGAGTCTTTTACCATTGGTAGGTTAATCAAGAACCCGAGGACAATAGACAATAGGTGCAGGAGGAGGCCATTCGGCCCTTCGAGCCAGCACCGCCATTCAATGTGATCATGGCTGATCATTCTCAATCAGTACCCCGTTCCTGCCTTCTCCCCATACCCCCTGACTCCGCTATCCTTAAGAGCTCTATCTAGCTCTCTCTTGAATGCATTCAGAGAATTGGCCTCCACTGCCTTCTGAGGCAGAGAATTCCACAGATTCACAACTCTCTGACTGAAAAAGTTTTTCCTCATTTCCGTTCTCCAAAAAAGCACAAACTTCTCAGAGTACCCAAATCCATAGTTGAAGTTCATATTGGGTAGTGTTTTGTTTAAAGGTACATCTTGCCCCCCGTCAGACTCGAGGTGCCCGTAGTGGACGCCCACCTGGTGCGGAGACTTTGTTGGGTGCTGCAACGCTGCTCAAACTTCCAAACCACTGACTGTTAGTGCAAGGGCAGCAAGATATCCCAGAGAATCAGAGTTTCAAGGCAGACCTTGAAGATTACGAGGAGCCAATTTGGTGTTATTGTAACTCTATTTACTGTAGCACCAAAATAAGCACAATTTCTTGACATTTTTCTTGGCTTTTTGTGAATGGTTTGATTTGGAAATGTCAAGAAGCCAGGGTACTGTCCAATTCAACTCTACCCCATTGCGGACATTGGACTTTGTCTCTGGAACTGATGCGCTACAATGCTGAGGACTATGTTCTGCACTCTGTATCTTCCCCTTTGTTCTACCTATTGCACTTGAGTTTGGCTTGACTGGATTTATGTGTAGTATCATCTGATTTGATTGGATAGCATGAAAAACAAAGCTTTACACCATAGCTCTGTACACGTGACAATAATAAATCTAAACCTCCAGCATTCTACTGCATTTTCTTTGGCTAAATGATAACGTGTCATTCACCGCCAACTGCCTGGCAGCTGGAGTGTAGACTTTGAGGTTGTGTTGAGTCATGCACGTTTGGCTTAGTTGACCACTTTATTCACGTTAGGATTAGTTACTTGATATTATTGCACCTTTTCTTTGTTCTTGATCATTATTTTGTGTTTAATTCTCAAACAGATCAGAAGAATGTTTGAAGGTATTTATTCACAAAATGCTGGAGTAACTCAGCAGGTCAGGCAGCATCTTGGGAGAGAAGGAATGGGTGACGTTTCAGGTCGAGACCCTTCTTCAGACTGAAGAAGGGTCTCGACCCGAAACGTCACCCATTCCTTCTCTCCCGAGATGCTGCCTGACCTGCTGAGTTACTCCAGCATTTTGTGAATAAATACCTTCGATTTGTACCAGCATCTGCAGTTATTTTCTTATAGAAGCATGTTTGAGATTTATTATATTTCTAGAAATGATCAGTTGCAGAAAAATGACAACGACATGGATATGGAGGGATATGGACCATGTGCAGGCAGGGGTGATTAGTGTAACTTGGCATCATAGTTGGTGCAGACTCTGTGGGCCCTTGAGCCTGTTCCTGTGCTGTATCGTGCTGTGTTCTACGCTTGGGCCAAGTTTCGATTGGCCATGTCTAGGTTGGGATTGAGCAGACAACCTTTCCACCGTGCTGCTACCTATGGAGTTCCAGGCGACACAGTGGTGCCGTGGTAGAGTTGCTGCCTTACAGTGCCAGAGGCACAGGTTCAGTCCTGACCTTGGCCGCTCTCTGTAAGGAGTTTGTATGTTCTCCCTGAAGACTATGGATTTTCTCCAGGTGCATCGATTTCCTCCCACACTAAAGATGTGCCAGTTAATTGGCTTTGGTAAAAATTGTAAATTGTGTCTGGTGTGTAGGATAGTGCTTGTGTATGGGGTGATCGCTTGTTGGCATGGACTCGGTGGGCTTAATGGCGTGTTTTCTTCGCACTGTATCTCTAAAATCTAAAGTAAAGCAGAACTGGAAATGTACGGTCCATTATGGAACGATGTGAGACTGGGGAGAAGATTACAGAAGTGAGCATGGCTCCATTCACTGAGTGTCCTTGTTCTTCTAAGTGGTGGAGACCACAGGGCTCAGAGGTTCACTGTGATATATCAATGAATTTATTACCACTACGAGTAAGAGCTTTCCTTAAATATCTTGATCATTTCCATTGAAGATAGAGAGACCGTAATAAGACCATAAACCACAGGAGCAGAATTCGGCCATTTAGCCCATCAGGTCTACTCTGCCATTCAATCATAGCTGATCTATTTTTCCCTCCCTGTCCCATTCTCTTGCCTTCTCCCTGTAACCTTTGATCCCCTTCCTAATCAAGAACCGATCTTCTTGCGTTTGAGGCAGCAGAAGTTATGTGCTGCCCTCCAGGCGCTGTAGCCAGTGCAATGTGCTGTTGTCGAGGGCCGTGAGGTCTACCCCTCCACCAGGGGTACGGAGGACAGTGCAGTCGAAAATGCCGTGCTGCGCTGTTTGCTGGTCTGCTCCACACAAGCAGGCTGCTGATGGACGCAACCCCCAACGATGCATGTTGGCGTTGAACCGGCCGACCCCTGTGCGGAGCTGGTTCAGGGCGACCCACTCTTTGCGGGGCATGTCCGAGCCGGGTGAGGCTGTGGTGTTCGGTGCGACAGTGAATTGAGGAGGTGGCGATGTCTGTTCCCAGCTGGTTCTCCATGCTCCTAGTATGTTGAAACCGGAGCCACAGAGGGTCGCTGCATGATGGGAGAAAGGGTGACGAGATGCCAGGCGTTGAGGTCCCAGTTGCTGTGAATCCTGGGCGAGGTGGTGCAAAGGATGTTTGGCGTCCGATGGGGCCTTGCACACCAGCCTATGAGTGAAGAACTCTCTGCGAAGCTTGGCGGGTGCGATACCTGCGAGCACCGGCAGGAGATCCGTCGGAGTAGGGCGTAGGCAGCCAGTGATGATCCGCATGGTGTTGTTGATGGTGGCGTCTAGCTTGCTGGTATGAGCGCTGTGGCACCATGCTGGGGCTGCATACTCAGCGGCGCTGTACACGAGTGCAAGAGCACTGGTTCGGAGAGTAGATGTCCTGGCGCCCTATGACGATCCGGCCAAGCAACGCAGGAGGTTGTTCCGTGCCGAGACTTTAGCACGGAGAGCTTCAAGGTGTTGCTTGTAGGTCAGCTGCCGATCTTGTTTCACCCCGAGATATGTAGGAAATGGGTTGTAGGGTGACGGTTAGCTGGCGTTGAGCTTCCTTGTTGTTCAGGTGATAGGCCGTTGTGGTGGTTTTTGCCACTGTTTTAGTCTCCATGTCTTAAGGTAGCCCGCGACTACCTTAGTCGATCAACTTCGGTCTTAAGAATATCCAAGTCTTGGCCTCCACAGCCACCTGTGGCAATGAATTCCACTAAGTCACCAACCTTTGACGAAAGAGAATTCCTTCTATTCTCTGTTTTGAAGGTAGATCCTGGGGCTGAATCAAGCTGGGCTGAATGGAAATGCCTCAACAGACTGAGAGCTGGTACTGGTCGTTGTAAAGCCACTCTCAAGAAGTGGGGTTATATAGACACTGAAGACATCATCTGCATATGTGGCACTGAACCACAAACTATGGAGCACCTATTGAGATGTCCTCTATTGGAGAACCAATGCAAAGCTGACGACCTCGCAGAGAACAATGATATTGCTAAGAGTTGTGTTCAGTTTTGGTTGAAATATAATATCTAGCATGTGTGGACACGATAAGAAGGAGAAGGGAGATCCTATTATTCTGAGGGTGTAGCCTCTGGTTCTAGATTCTCCCATTACTGGAATCATCCTATCCACGTCCACTCTATCTCGGCCTTTCATTATCGGCGACTGGGCTGTTTGTTCTTTGAGAGATCAATTCTTCATCTGAAGGTTTACCAGTCACTCCACACTGAGAGCCCTGTAGAGAAGAAAGTGTTTGAAAACTTGCAGCTTGTAACTCCAATTACTTGACACATTTTCTGCATTACCATGCCGACCGCTGTTTAGAATCACCTCATGGTTGTAAGAACTTTGGGGTGACTGAGTAATGTATAATATAACAAGTTATTCTTCCATTTTAAATGGTAAATACTATCTTTATTCATCAGCATTAATTTTACATCTATAGGTATAAGTTTATTTGTTCTATTTTAATTCTCTGATATGGCAGGGAAAAATCTATATAATCTATTTTTTATAATTTGAAAACAGATTCTTAACCAGAAAGGCCGACAATGAAGTCTAATGACTGTAACTCGGAAACTATTGGTGACAACAGCAAACTAGAGGTAAAGATTTTAAATATTTAATGTTCCAATCATTACTGATGTTTAGTTTTCAATTAAAAGTGAAAGTGTTAAGGTGATGTGGTTGGAGAACATGAAGGTTGTGATAAATCCTTTCAGTCCACCTGGTATTCTGCAAGGTTCGTTGGAGAATGATTGATGTTGACTGCAGGCACTAAAGTGATAAATCCCAGCGTTCTACAACCCACATTGTGATCCGAATGCAAAACTGTCAAATGTGAATAGGAGGAATGAAAACTGAATGGGAATTGCAATAGTTTTTACGAAATAGAAAATTGATCATGTGCAACTATGAACCATTTTAGCAAAGCCAGGTTAATAGTGTTTAATTGTCGTGTGACTTTGATCGGACTTCAATGTTTTATCTTGCACACTGAATGTGTATCCTTTATCCGCGCACTGAGTGTGGCTTGATTGTATTCACGTATAGTATTTTCTTTGACTGGATAGCACGCTAACAAAAGCTTGTCACTGTACCTTGGTATGTGGAACAATAATAAACTAAACTAAACTAATGTACTGCCAGTGGAACAATGAATTACTTACTTGCAGCAGCTTAACAGCCCCGTAAACACAATATGTGGAGTTACTAAATAACGATTTTAAAAAGAGAGGCATTTACAAGCACGAGAATGAGTTAAAGTTGGCTTATGACACTAGGTCTTCAACTTTCTTCCATCAATCTGTGCGCTGGGAGCACTTTGCTGCATTTAATTTTTAATTTTTTGTTTAGTTATTGCACTGAGATAACTTTACTCTGGATTAAATCTCTGCTGTGGAGGTGAAATTGAGGCACATCTGGAAATGGTTGTGGGTGAATGGCGACTGTTATTGTTGTTTAACCTCCACAGCGGGTTCTGACCTGCCAGAGGTAGCCTTGGAAGGTGTGGAATGTGATCAAATTTCAGTCGCTAAAATTTGTGAGGATGTATTTCATTGACTGCAGTAGCCTTGCATGTTAGGACGTGTTTGGTCTTACAGAATAATCAACTCAGAGAGATATGGCAGGGCAGTTGCATTGTGCTGTTGAATAAGTTGCCTCCTCAATTTAGTGTTTCCTTTCCTCACATTGGTCCAGATTAGAAAACCATAAAAAGTATCGGAAAGAACTGTAGATGCTGGTTTAAATCGAAGATAGACACAAAATGCTGGAGTAACTCAGCGGGACAGGCAGCATCGCTGGAGAGAAGGAATGGGTGGCTTTTCGGGTCGAGACCTTTCTTCAGATTACCATAAACGTAGTGTTCCCATTTAATTTTACACACTCAACATTTTCTACTTCATTTTGGTTGCTTTTAAATGTGGTCAATTAGAACACAAGCTATGCGAAGAGTATTAACAATATAAGCTGAGTATAAAATAAAGGTGGATTTAATGAATCAGAAGCTGGATTTAGTAATTTGGAGGCTGAAGAATTAAGGGCGCTATTAAAACCAGAATAGAAATGTAGTGTTGCTGATTCAGAACTCGTTTCGTTCCACGAAGTGGAGCCTAAAGATAAATATCAAATCACATTTAACATTTCTAGATCCAAGTGTCAGAGAGAGCTTTTACATTATTTAGTCATTCTTCCTTTACAAAATACCCGTTAAGTCATCTAATAATTTGTTGTCTGAAAAAAGAAGGTATCATTTGCATGAATATAGAACTTAAAGCCTTGTGATATGATGCCTGTTTTGATTGGAATCTCTTTTACCTGTTACATGACCAAAATACTAAATTCCTTTGGCATGTTACAAGAATGTTAGACCGTTAAACTATGTGAAGATTTCATTCCTTATTAAGCTAAAACATGCACCTCGGGGCGCAAGGTATAGGAGTCGGAATTTAACTTTGCTTCAGTGTGTTGGTTTAGATAACTATCCAACCATCTGTGTCCTACATATTGTGAATAGACACCAATCAGCCAAAACATTATGACCTGATGAGCCAAAACATTATGACCACCTGCCTAATGTGCTGTTGGTCCTCCGTGTGCAGCTCCATACGCAGCAGGGTGCGATGCACTGTGTATTGTGACACATTCCTCCCATGACCACCATTAAAATTTTCTGTGACTTGTGCCACAGTAGACCTTCTGTCAGTTCGGACCAGACCAGATAGCCTTCGTTGCCCTCGCGCATCGATGAGCCTTGGGTACCCAACACCCTGTCGCCGGTTTGTGGTTTGTCCTTCCTCGGACCACTGTCGGTAGGTACTCACCACTGCTGACCGGGAGCACCCCACAAGCCTTGCCGTTTCAGAGATGCTCTGACCCAATCGTCTGGCCATAACAATTTGGCCCTTGTCAAAGTCGCGCAGGTCTTTACTCCTGCCCATTTCTCCTGCATCCAACACATCAACTTCAAGAACCGAATGTTCACTTGCTGCCTAATATATCCCGCCCCTTGACAGGTGCCATTGTAACAAGATAACCAATGTTGTTCACTTTACCTGCCAGTGGTCATAATGTTTTGGCTGATCGGTGTATAAGGACATGTAAATGTCTGAAATAAACTAATACATTAAGAATATATTTAGTAAGCAAATTAATGTAATACTTTAATAACCTTTAAGATGATATGTTTTCCCCTGTTCCAGTTTATAAATCTGACTGAGAGTAGAATTCTGCACAAGTTCTTAAACTTAAGCACGTGATCCATTGTTTCTGTGGTCAGCGATTTTCCAGCATCCTTTCAATTGTGTACAAGATTAGACAATAGACAATAGGTGCAGGAGTAGGCCATTCGGTCCTTCGAGCCAGCACCGCCATTCAATGTGATCATGGCTGATCATTCTCAATCAGTACCCCGTTCCTGCCTTCTCCCCATACCCCCTGATTCCGCTATCCTTAAGAGCTCTGTCTAGCTCTCTCTTGAATGCATTCAGAGAATTGGCCTCCACTGCCTTCTGAGGCAGAGAATTCCACAGATTCACAACTCTCTGACTGAAAAGGTTTTTCCTCATCTCCGTTCTAAATTGGTGTGGCATCTCAGATTACACAGTTGGCGTGGCATCTTTTTCCAGCGGGTTATTTTGGAGACTCGGTACTACCCCACCATCGAAGGGACCTGCAGGAGGTGCTGCCTCAAAGAGGCAGCCAATATCATCAAAGACCAGTGCTGTGGCCAGGACAATAAGTTTTTATGGCCACGTTAGGTCTCTAAAATTCTTAATTGTACCCACTTCTGAAGCTCTCTCTGGCAGCTTATTCCAGATATGGATTACCCTCTGGGTAAAAATGGTGTCCCTGAGGTCCCTCTTGAAACACTCTCCTCTCATTTTAAGCCTAAGCCCTCTAGTTTTGGAATCCTCTACCTTGGGGAAAAGAATGAGTGTTCACTTCATCTTCAGAGCGGCCATATGTCAGCCTCCGATGCTCCAATACTGATTTCAATGCAGATACCAGCTGCCCTGCCAGATCTTTCCAGCATTTTCTGTTTTTACAATCTGAAGAAGAGTCCCAACTCAACATTTTGTCTGTCCACTTTCCTCCGCAGATGCTGCCTGACCTGCCAAGTTCCTCCAGCACTTGGTATTTTTGCTCAAGATTCCAGTCCAGTAAATCCTCATTATAACAGACCACATGGGGGGTAATAGTATCCGTTATTGGCGATTTTCCGCTGTAATAGAGTAAGGGATTCACTCCAACCAACTGGCCGACACTCGGTCAAACAACGAGTGGATTTCAAATACAAAATTATTTTTAACAGCTAAATGTGTATTTTTGTTACTGCTAAAAATGCTAGGGCTGTTTGTTACATTGTTTAATAGAGTTAAGTGTCGATCAAAGGGATTGCTTGTCAATTTCAAGTCCTTGGCCATTTCAAGTCCTTGGCAATTTCAATGCCTTGTCAATTTCAACGCCTCGTCAATTTCAAGTCCTTGTCCATTTCAACGCCTCGTCAATTTCAATGCCCCGTCAATGTCAATAGCTTTGTCAATGTCAGTAGCCTCCGCAGTGTAACTAGCAGCCTGTGTTCATAAGGAGACAGCCCACTGTAACCGAAAATCGGTATAAAGAGGTCTGTAATAACAAGGGTAGACAGTATCTACAATCTCTTGTGCCTCCATGTTCTGTTTGTGCTCTTTGGTGGTGCATTGCACCAAGTTGCAAGGTTCACATTCAGATGCTGAAGGCAGTGTGGAACCAAACCACAAGGCCAATGGGAGGTGTAGGATATCTGCGTTCTGATCTGAGAGTGTTCAAATCTGGCATGGCACTTGCAGAGTATGAGCTCAGTTCTGGTGCGGACCGCTATTCACGTATTTTCATGGAAAGTGTTTAATCTGGTAAGGCTATCATTACTAACACATGCTCGCTATTTTTTCCACACTAGAACATTAGTGAATCAGATGGGTTTTCACATCGAGCCAGTAATATTTCATGATCTTTATCACTGACTAGTAGGTGCTTTTTTTAGAAACACAATGCGGATGCTGGTTTATACCAAAGATAGACACAAAGTGCTGGCGTAACTCAGTGTGTCAGGCAGCATCTCTGGAGAAAAAGGACGGGTGACGTTTTGGGTCGGGACCCTTCTTCAGACTGAAAGTGAGGGGAGGGGAGGTGAGGAGATGGACTCGACCCGAAACGTCACCCATTCCTTCTCTCCTGAGATGCTGCCTGACCTGCTGAGTTACTCCAGCATTTTGTGTCTACCTTCGATTTGAACCAGCATCTGCAATTATTTTCCTACACATCATTGTTATGTCTGTATAAGAAAATAACTGCAGATGCTGGTACAAATCGATTTATTCACAAAATGCTGGAGTAACTCAACAGGTCGGGCAGCATCTCGGGAGAGAAGGAATGGGTGACGTTTCGGGTGGAGACCCTTCCTCAGACTGATTCAGTCTGAGGAAGGGTCTCCACCCGAAACGTCACCCATTCCTTCTCTCCATTGTTATGTCTGTGTTCGCTGGACTTGGTCAGGGTGCAATTGCAGGTTTTGACCACTAAACATCACTATTGTACCAAATGCAGGCAAGTGTGATTAGTGTAGATGGAGCATGTTGGTCGGTGTGGGCAAGTTGGGTTGTTGGGTCTGTTTCCACACTGTATCATTCTGTCAGGCAGCATCTGTGGCGGGAACGGACAGACACCATTTTGGGCTGGGGACCTTTCTTCAGACTGATCCAGTCTCACGAAGAATAAGTCTGTATTCCTATGTGAACATGATTTTTTTTCTAATTGTATTTTTACCTCAAAGTCTTTTTTTTGCACTGCAATGTTTCCATTTTACAGTCTTGCAGAATTCATGTTTTTGTGTCTGAGCCTATGTGCCTGAAATTCTGCTGCAAGCAAGATTTTAATTGTACCTGTACCTCAGCGTATTTTTCCAGATGACAATAAACTCGACTTGACTTGCATCAATGATCTAATTCTTGAACACACTCAGAAATTGGAATCTTTTTCAAATTTCAGTTTTTTTCAATATTGCGCGACAGGCACTGCAATGCCAACTATTTCATTAATAAAATCATTAAATTAATTAGTCTGAAGAAGGGTCCCCGTGTCACCTACCCATGTTTTTCTAGAGATTCTGCCTGACCCGTTGAGTTACTCCAGCACGAGTGGGATAGATCAGGTAGACGCACAGAGTCTCTTGCCCAGAGTAGGGGAATCAAGGACCAGAAGGCACGGGTTTAAGGTGAAGAGGGAAAGATTTTATAGTAATCTGAGGGGTAACCTTTTAACACAAAGGGTGGTGGGTGTATGGAACAAGCTGCCAGAGGAGGTAGTTGAGGCTGGGACTATCCCATCGTTTAAGAAACAGTTGGACAGGTACATGGATGCAGGTTTGGAGGGGTATGGGCCAAACGCAGGCAAGTGGACTAGTGTAGATGGAGCATGTTGGTCGGTGTGGGCAAGTTGGGCTGTTGGGGCCTGTTTCTACACTGTGTTATTCTGTGACTCTCGATGCCACGGTGACACTTTGTGTCCTTCTCCAACATTTAATTACCTGGGACAAGCTGGTGATCCGCCTTCTCGAACCGCTGTAGTCCTTCTGCAGATGTATCCATTTTAAAGAAATCTAGGACTTCAACCCCAGTGATAACAATGGAACTGTGGTATTTTTCCAAATCAGGAGAGTGTGTGTGACTTGGAGGAGAACCTGAAGGTTCATTTGTGGTGATTATATCTGATTTTTTGTTTTCAGATATTGACCACTTATTGTATTTATTTTGCACAGCCTGTCATGAACGGCGAAACTCATCACCTGGATCAATGGGAGCAAGCAACAACATCCAGTTCCCAAAGCCCCAGCCCCAATCCCGCTCAAAGTGGAACTGACAGCACTGCAGGTAAGGCCAGGACGAATGGGTGGTTTCATTTTCCATCCTGAGCAGATTTCTTGTGCTGCAGTAATAATAGAGTCATACAACACGGAAACAGGCCCCACAGACCAACCCATCCATGCCTCATCCACATTAGTCCCGTTTGGCTGTAATCCCGCTAAACCTTTCCTATCCATGTACCTGTCATAATATCTTCCAAATGTTGTTATGGTACCTGCCTGAACTACCTCATCTGGCTGCTTGTTTCATATACCTACCACACTTTGTGTAGAGAAAAAGTTGGGTCACTGGTCCCTGACCCAAAACATCACTCATCCTTTTTCTCCAGAGATGCTGCCTGACCCGTTGAGTTACTCCAGCATTTTGTGTCTAACCAGGGAATGGAAGTTGTCAGGAGTGGCTGGCTAGAGTTTTTCCCCACTTGGAAGAAGGGACTAATGGCAGAGTTAATGGAGGATGACAACACCATGAGGGGTTGTACAGGAAGGGGCCTGTATCCCACAGGGGAGAGATCAGTGGCCAAGAGACATCAATTGAAAGTAATAAGTAGAAGCCCAGGAATGAAAGAAAGATTATGACACAGAAGGAAGCTCCATTATTGCTAGTCAAAAAATAGATACTCAACCTAATTCCCTCTTCCAACACATGGTCCACATACCCGCAGGTCATAGAGTCATACAGCACGGAGACAGGCCCTTCGGCCCAACTTGTCCATGCCGACCAAGATGCCCCATCTATACTAGTCCCATCTGCCCGTGTTTGGCCCACATCTCTCTAAACCTTTCCTACCCATGTTCCTGTCTAAATGTCTTTTAAATGTAGTTATAGTACCTGCCTTGATTACTTTCTGTGGCAGCTCGCTCCATATACCCATCACCCTTTGTGTCAAAAAATTCCCCCTCAGGTTCCTATTAATTCTTCCAATGTCCTTGTGTTCCTGATTCCCCTACTCGGGTAAAAAGTCACAGCTCTTCCAGTACGTATCCATATACTTGTTGAAAGTATGAGATTTGTCCCCCTTTAGGTTTAGTTTAGTTTGGAGATACAGTGGGGAACAGGGCCTTTGGCCGCGCCGACCAGCGATCCCCGCACACATTATCACTATCCTACACACACTAAAGACAATTTTTTACAATTACACCAAGCCAATTAACCTACATACCTGTACGTCTTTGGAGTGTGAGCTAGAGAGAGAGAGAGAGAGAGAGAGAGAGAGAGAGAGAGAGAGAGAGAGAGAGGAGCAATTGTTGATGAGCGTTTTAATTAGCTTGAAACCTCTATTCGATCTGAATTGCTGTTGGATCATTTACTACGTCCATTAGCGTAAAGAATTCGCAGTGAAGCACTACTTAAGAAACTCAGCAGAATTATGTAAGCAAAACTCACAAATCTCTTTCTGATTATTGACTCTTTTTGTAATTTCCTTTACCCTAGTGATCAGTAGCAGCAAAGTTGTAATCCTGCTGGTCTAAAACAGTGCTGAAAGAGGAAAGATAGTTTTAGGTTTCTTTGTCAATTCTGACTGGAAAAATATTCATTATTCAGTGAGGATAACACATCTCTTAAAGCCAGTGCTTTTTTTTGTGACAGTGCAGCATATCGATGCCTCTAAATAGTTAAACTCGACTTGGTAATTTTTTTTGTGTTTACTATATTAATAATATAACCTTTTCCCCAAGGTGAAATAAAGTTATATCCCCTAGTCTTTGACACTTCCACCCTGGTGGAAAGATTATGTTATTAATATACTATACCCCAAAAATCTACCAAGCCGAGTTTAACCGTACCAAGTAGAGTTGCTGCCTTACAGCGAATGTAGCGCCGGAGACCCGGGTTCAATCCCGACTCTTGGCGCTGTCTGTACGGGGTTTGTACGTTCTCCCTGTGACCTGTGTGGGTTTTCTCCGAGATCTTCGGTTTCCTCCCACACTCCAAAGACGTACGGGTGTGTAGGTTAATTGTCTTGGTGTAAATGTAAAAATTGTCCCTAGTGGGTGTAGGATGGTGTTAACGTGCGGGGATCGCTGGTCGGCGCGGACCCGGTGGGCCGAAAGGGCCTGTTTTCGCGCTGTATCTCTAAAACTAAAACTAAAAACTAAACTTATTAACACACTTTAAAGATAAGGAGAGAAGGGCAAAGTTTAAAGATGTGAGGGCAGGTTTTGTTACAGACAGTGCTGGGTATGTATGACACACTGCCAGGGCTGCTGTTAGTGACAGGTGGGACTTAACCCTTCAGATGAGCACTTGGATATGCAAGAGGCATATCAATCACATGCAGGCAGTGGAGATGAGTTAAACTTGGCATCATGTTTACAAACGACACTGTGGGCTGAAGGGCCTGTTCCTGTGCTGTACTGTTCTATGTTTAATATGTTTATATTTTAACGTGTTGATTTAATGCTTTTTAGTTTTAGTTTATTGAATTAATTTGTCACAAAATCAAAACTTGAGGGGGGATATATCAATGAAAACAGTTGGTTTTGTCTACCAAATGCACTGCAAAAAGCTAATGAGTAGTTCTAACTAATAATTAACTCATAATGATTATTTATTAACTAATATTAGTTAATAATTAAAGAACTAAATAATAATAGTTCTTTTAGCTAATTGAGAGGAAATGCAGCAGTTTCGAATATGTAAGTGAATTTAACGAAGCTCAGCTATTTTTGAGTTGTTTTAAGATCAATATATAAATATTGGGATCTGTCTTGGGGTCGTTCTTGTTATCAGAGGAACACAGAAAAATTGTTGCAGGAGTAGGCCATTCGGCCCTTCGAGCCAGCACCGCCATTCAATATGATCATGGGTGATCATCCAAAATCAGTACCCCGCCCCTGCTTTTTCCCCGTATCCCTTGATTCCTTTATCCCTCAGAGCTACATCTAACACTCTCGAAAACATCCAGTGAATTGGCCTCCACTGCCTTCTGTGGCAGAGAATTCCACAAATTCACAACTCTCTGGGTGAAAAAGCTTTTGCTCGTCTCAGTCCTAAATGGCCTACCCCTTATTCTTAAACAGAGACCCCTGGTTCTGGACTCCCCCAACATTGGGAACATTTATCCCATTAATGCTGAACATCCATATTGCAAAGCAGGTACAAAAAGATGGAGAGGCATCAGCAAAATGACCAGTGGCATCCGAGGCACAAGAAACTGCAGATGCTGGAATCTTGTGCAAATAGCAAAGTGCTGGAGGAACTGAGTGGGCCAGAAGAAGGGTCCCAACCCACAAAGTCATCTGTCCATTCCCCTCACAGAGGCTGCCGGACCCTGCTGAATTCTTCCAGGACTTGATGTTTTGCACCAGTGCGATCTCTGAGTTTCTGAATTTCAGAGGAGCCAACCTGATAACTCAATGTGTAGGAAGGAACTGCAGATGCTGGTTTAAACCAAAGAAAGACACAAAAAGCTGGAGTAACTCAGCGGGACAAGCAGCATCTCTGGAGAGAAGGAATGGGTGACGTTTCAGGTCGAGACCCTTCTTCAGTCTAAATGGGTGACGTTTCGGTTCGAGACACTTCTTCAGTCTAAATGGGTGACGTTTCGGTTCGAGACACTTCTTCAGTCTGAAGAAGGGTCTCGACCCAAAATGTCACCCATTCCTTCTCTCCAGAGATGCTGCCTGTCCCGCTGAGTTACTCCAGCTTTTTGTGTCTACCCGATAACGTAAGTTTTAGTTTGCCTCCTCTTGCTTTACGTAGATTGTCCTGTCTCTCTCAGATTCTGACATGGAGATTCTATCGAGCAAAAGCAGTCTAAGGAGGAAGCTTGCTGATGGGAGGCCAAAGGGTAAATCGAGACGCCAAGAAGAATGCGAAGAGGTGAGATTCCTTAGATCTTGCATTTACCAAGTATTCCTAGCGATGGCAGCAGACGTTTTACACGATAAAGCAAAATGGACTTGACATTTAATTTATCATTTTAATCGTAAAAGTGGTTGCATGGCATATTCGTCAAGAAGTGACGAAGTACCTGTTTGTAAACGTGGAAAGAAGAGCTGAGTGTTTACAAGAGAATTGTCAATTCCATTTTCCCAATAATGACCTGGGATTTGTTGCACGATCTTGCAAGGTTGTTGCCTGTCGTGTTCACCAATGTCCTCGTTCTGGAATATATTTATTCTCGACATCAGAACTGAGATGGATCTAGAAAATTGATGGAGATTGAAATAATGACCAATGATCAGTCCTTCCGGGGTCGTGTAAACTAATTTCTATTTGGTTCTTGCAATGGATTGAAACAGGGAGAATGTCATCTATTGTTCTGCATCTGATGCAGAAATTGCACTGTTATGGGGGTGGAATTTAACTACAGGCTCCTGGTGGATGTTTCAAAGCAGGCCAGTGGCAATAAACTGATTTGAACTGAACTGAACCTGGGGATTGGTCATAATCATGTTCCGTGTGCTGGGTCAAGACTCAATATTTTATAAGAACTTGATAGTTGAAAGGTACAAATTGGTGCCAGAAAAGTGGTGACTCTTTCTGTACTACCTCCACTATTTCTACACGACAATCATAGGACATAGAGACATAGAGTGATACAGTGTGGAAACAGGCCCTTTGGCTGAACTTGCCCACGCCGAACAATGTCCCATCTACACTATCTGCCAGCATTTTGTCCATATCCCCCCAAACCTGTCCTATCCATGTACCTGTCTAACTGCTTCTTAAATGAGTGGATAGTCCCTGCCTCAACTACCTCCTCTGGCAGCTTGTTCCATACATCCACCACCCTTTGTGTGAAAAGATACCCCTCAGATTCCTATTAAATCTTTTCCCCTTCACCTTAAACCTATGTCCTCTGGTCTTCGATTCACCTACTCTGGGGCTCCAAGGAATAGAGTCCCAGCCAACTCAACCTCTCCCTATAGCTCGGACCCTCTAGTCCTGGCAACATCCTCGTAAATCTTCTCTGTACCCTTTCCAGCTTGACAATAACATGGTGCCCAGAACCGAACACAATACTCTAAATGTGGCCTCATCGACGTTGTATACAACTGTAACATGACCTTCCAACTTCAATACTCAATACTCTGGCTGATGAAGGCCACCATTCATTGTGTAGGTCCTTCCCATGTTGGACTCTTATACTTATGTATGGTTCTGCTTATGTATCGAAGGTATTTATTCACAAAATGCTGGAGTAACTCAGCAGGTCAGGCAGCATCTCAGGAGAGAAGGAATGGGCGACATTTCGGGTGGAGACCCTTCTTCAGACTGATGTCAGGGGGGCGGGACAAAGGAAGGATATAGGTGGAGACAGGAAGACAGTGGGAGATCTGGGAAGGGGGAGGGGAAGAGAGGGACAGAGGAGCTATCTAAAGTTGGAGAAGTCAATGTTCATACCACTGGGCTGCAAGCTGCCCAGGCGAAATATGAGGTGCTGTTCCTCCAATTTCCAGTGGGTCTCACTATGGCACTGGAGGAGGCCCATGACAGAAAGATCAGATTGGGAATTGGAGGGGGAGTTGAAGTGCTCAGCCACCGGGAGATCAGATTGGTTAATGCGGACTGAGCGCAGGTGTTCAGCGAAGCGATCGCCGAGCCTGCGTTATGCCTGCGTCTGCTTATGTATAGTACATGATACTATATCGGGCGGCACGGTAGCGCAGCGGTAGAGTTGCTGCTTTACAGCGAATGCAGCGCCGGAGACTCAGGTTCGATCCTGACTACGGGTGCTGTACTGTAAGGAGTTTGTACGTTCTCCCCGTGACCTGCGTGGGTTTTCTCCGAGATCTTCGGTTTCCTCCCACACTCCAAAGACGTACGGGTATGTAGGTTAATTTGACTGGGTAAATGTAAAAAATTGTCCCTAGTGTGTGTAGGATAGTGTTAATGTGCGGGGATCGCTGGGCGGCGCGGACTTGGTGGGCCGAAAAGGCCTGTTTCCGCGCTGTATATATATGATATGATATGATGATATGATATGATTACTGGATTGTGTGCAAAATAAAGTATTTCACAGTGTCTAGTACATTTGACAATAAACTACTATTGATATTGACTATCGAGAAGAGCGCCACAGAATATGTAGGTCAAGGTGCCTTGATTAGTTGTAGCATTGTTCATATTTGAAACGCTCAGCTTTAATTTGGAAGTTATAGAAAAAGTCAAAAGCTGAACACATTGTTCAAAAAGATATTTTAAAAGAAGGAAGTGAGTGTGAATCACATGAAGTGAATCTTTGCAAGACCAAGAAAGTCCAACTTAAAATGTATTTAATGTTCTGAGAAAAAGAAACAAAGGTGCTGTTTAAAACTGAAGATCATGGAGATTAACAGAAATGTAACTGTTGTTGATGTATGTTGGTGATTATTTATATCTGAGTGTTTAACTTTCAATAGTGACCAAAAAGAAGGGAGGGAAAATGGCTAACTCTTAAGTGGAATGATTTAAATCGAAAATAAATCCAAGCAAATTCATTGGAGCTGAAACATAACAAGGAGTTAATTACAGTGGTACCTCTATTATTATAGATCAGGGAGCAATGAAATAGAAATCGATAATGGAGACACTAGAGACTGCAAATTCTGGAATCTGAAGCAAAACACAAAATGCCGGATGGACTGTTGCGGGTCAGGCAGCATCTGAAGATCAGTCTGAAGAAGGATCTCGACCCGAAACGTCACCCATTCCTTCTCTCCAGAGATGCTGCCTGTCCCGCTGAGTTACTCCAGCATCTGTGGAGGGATTGGACTCATGACATTTTGGGTGATGACCCAACTTCAGATTGCTAGTCGGTCTGTCGTTAGTCTGCGAAAGGGTCTCAGTGGGCCGAAGGGCTTGTCCGCACTGTATGTATGTATCTGCAAGACATTTATTCAACCGTGCTTATAACTAACTAGTCATTTGAAATTGAAAATAGGCTGCACTGGGTAAAATATACTTAGGAATGGTTTATTTACACTAGATAGATCGCTCTGTTTGGACCTGTCGGATGTCTAAGGGTCTCAAACTGAGATTCTTCCGTGCAACTGTAGAGACGATATTATTGTACGGGCGTGAGGGGTGGACTCGACCACTGTCCAAGTCTCTCGATGGTATCTACACCCGAATGCTCAGAAAAGTTCAAAATGTCAGTTGGAGGGGCCGCACCACCAATGCCCAGCTCTGTGGGGGAGATTCCACCTCTGACCCAGAAGATTCAGGATTCAGGATATCTTTATTTGTCATCCAAAAAACAAGTTTTTTTGACGAAATTTAGTCACCCACAGTCCAACAATAAAAGCAATAAAATAAGCAAATTATACAACCCCAACCAACACAAAAAATAGAAACATCCATCACAGTCTCCTCCAGTCACCTCCTCACTGTGATGGAAGGCCAGAATGTCTTTTCTCTTCCCCTGCTGTCTTCTCCCGTGGTCAGGCTGTTGTCGTTGCCACGTTCCAGGCCGCGCCGGACGGTGAAAGGTCCGCAGCGGGCCGACCCAAGCCCCGTGATCCGGGGGGGGGGGGTGGGCGAACACGCTGC
This sequence comes from Rhinoraja longicauda, assembly GCF_053455715.1. NCBI lineage: Eukaryota > Metazoa > Chordata > Chondrichthyes > Rajiformes > Arhynchobatidae > Rhinoraja > Rhinoraja longicauda. Next base: position 36,417,366 of record NC_135974.1, read on the forward strand.
CGCTGCATGTCAGGGCGGTCATGGCTCGCGACATTGAAGCCCCCGCCGGGCAGAGAAAATCCCGCGGCCTATTTCAGGTCGCGCCGGACGGTGAAATGTCCGCGGCGGGCCGACCCAAGCCCCGCAATCCGGGGCGGGCGAAGACGCGGGAGAAGGACGAGGCTCACTGGTCACTGCCATCACCATCCAGAAACACCAGCAAACAAGGTTGTGCTGTGGGAACCCACCCATGGAAGACGGAACCCGGGACCACCAATCAAGACCACGCTGAAGACGTTGATGGAAGACGCATATGTGGAGACACAAGAGGAGCTGGCCGGCTGTACGGAGGACAGAGATGTGTGAGGCGTCCATCACCGAGCCCGTCGGAAACCAGCGCCACTGCGTCGCTAATGTTTTCAACTATCTTAAATTAAATGAATATTTGGACTATGTTCAACCTGGTTTTCTGATTCATTATGTTGCTATTGCAAAAAGGATGTCCACTTTGCTCAGACTACAGAATAAAGTTGGGATTAAGTGAAGGAAATGAATTGAAAATGACAACTTCCCGTCTGAAAAAAGGACACTGAATTAACTTGAGACATGCCAATAAGTTCTTGCACGATTGCATTATGACATTAAGCTGTGCAGTTTTAGTTAAGGAAACGTTTGCACATTTTAGGGCCTTTTTTGGGAAGGTGCATCTTGATATCAATGGATCAACATTAACGTAGTCTAATGTTTGTATCATGCCGTGAGGCAGTGGCTCCATTAACTGTGCCATTGTTATGATGCATTGCAATTGTCTGGTCATATTGTCTGATTTTTCCCCTCATGATTTTAAACACCAAAAATAACACAATCAAAAGTTGTTAAGTGTATGAGCTGAATTTTGTGTTTACTCGCAGCTGGGAGAGATGATGTTGGTGTGGCTTTAAGCACGGAATCTGGAACTAAGTGTAGACACAAAATGCTGGAGTAACTCGAGCTGGACAGGCAGCATCTCTGGAGAGAAGGAATGGGTGATGTTTCGGGTCGAGACCCTTCTTCAGACCGGGATCTAAGTGTAGCGTTGATGTCTGTGTACCTTTACCTTCGGCTGTCGGATTATGGTGTTCCAGTCTTTCTAATCAACGTCAACAGCATGGAGTTGTAACAAACTGCAAGCTCCAAACTCAGTGTGGAAAGGAATGTCAAAAAAAAAGCCATTTGGTGGCAATTGGAAAGTGGAACGGACAAGGAGAAGATCAGACTTGTCCCCGTGAGCCCTCGTAGAATGTGCTGCCTGTGCCTGCAACAGGGAGATTCTCTTCCCTGACTGACGGGCAGAAGGATCCTGTCAGAGAAACAAAGGGTTCATGGTCGGTCATTGTTAGAGTTTTAACAGCAGGAGTGTTCACTCCTTGACAAAGGATTTCATTAAAAAGAAGGAAGGACAGAAGGTGAGTATAGCAACACATTCATTCAGATCCTAATGAATTTATTCACTCCACTCCACTCCACTCAAACACACTGATACCCAGTCTATTCACTCCACTCACAATGATACCCACACCAATTTAACTTTCAGGTAAACCCAATTTTCTCTTTTTATGGGGACATGAGAAAGTGCAGATGCTGGAATCCTGAGCAAAACACAAGGTGTTGGAGGAACTCAGCTTGCCTGGCAACGTCTCTGGAGGGAATGAATAGATGACATTTTGGGTCTTTCTTACCTTGATCATTCTAACCTGTCTTTGATCTCCCAAAGGACTTCAAGTATTACACTTGGTAACGATACGATACGATCGTATTGATAAGATACGATACGATAGAACTTTATTTATCCCAGGAGGGAAATTGATCTGCCAACAGTCATAAAAATACAAAATACATGAAACATGAAATTAAAGTGACGAATGGAAAGGGTTGGGGATGTGCAAAGATTAGGGGGGTGGGGGGTGGGGCGGGGGTGGTGGAGAGGAGTCAGTCTCCGTCTACCCCACGAGAGAAGGGGAAGGAGTTGTACAGCTTCATAGCCACAGGGAAGAAGGATCTCCTTGTGGCATTCTGTGCTGCATCTTGGTGGGACCAGTCTGTTGCTGAAGGTGCTCCTCAGGTTGACCAGCATGTCATGGAGAGGGTGAGCTGTATTGTCCAGGATGCTCTGCAGTTTGAGGAGCATCCTCCCCTCCAAGACCACACCTCCCGTGAATCCAACTCTGCCCCCAGGACGGAGCCAGCCTTCCTGATGAGTTTGTTGAAGCTATTGGCGTCCGCAGCCTTCGGCCTGCTGCCCCAGCACACGGCAGCAAAGAAGATGGCACTGGCTACCACTGATTGGTAGAACATCTGCGGCATCTTACTGCAGAAGTTGAAGGAGCGGAGCCTTCTCAAAACGTACAGCCGGCTCTGTCCCTTGTACAGGGCCTCAGCATTCCTGGACCAGTCGAGTTTACTGTCCAGGTACACTCCAAGGTATTTGTACTCCCTGGTCAACTGCACATCCGCACCATTGATGGGGAGAGGGGACAGGGGTGTTCCTCTCCTTCTGAAGTCCACCACCAACTCCTTAGTCTTGTCGGTGTTGAGCTGCAGGTGATTCAGCCCACACCGGTCAACAAAGTCGTTGACTACACCTCTGTATTCAGCTCCATACAACTCGCCCGTCACAAATGGAGAGGGGCAAATGGTGGAAACCGGAAGAGCGGTGGAAAGATTTTGTTGGATGTTCCGATCTCCACTCAGGATGATGTAGGTTTTGTAGCGGGGGAGTTGTTGACATGCAGATCATATCATATCATATCATATATATACAGCCGGAAACAGGCCTTTTCGGCCCTCCAAGTCCGTGCCGCCCAGCGATCCCCGTACATTAACACTATCCTACACCCACTAGGGACAATTTTTACATTTACCCAGCCAATTAACCTACATACCTGTACGTCTTTGGAGTGACCTGCAACAAAGGACGAATGATGGATTGCTGGGCAAGTTGTGGGGTGAATGGTGACAATAAAGATTGCAGCTGTTGGTCCCAAGCATGAGAACATGGGCTTGTTCCAAGAGTGGCCACAAATGTACCAGATAATAGCCTTCACCAGTGCCCTGCACATTACAAATGCAACGTTTAATAAAAGAAGGCCTGTAGTCTTGCAAGTTCATTGCTCCACTAATCTGCAATAGAACAGCGGAAGATGAGAATGATGTTGTCAGGCACACACTCATTTCTGTTACGCCAAATATGGGCTGTATTTAACTCTTAACACTCAACACGCTAAGAGTTAAATACAGCCACAGAAACATCGCTAAATTGTTGGAATTTTTACCCCTAAGATGTCATTGGACTGTTTCCTTTTTACTTTGGTGCCATAAAACATGATTTGCACAATTCCCAATGCATTGCTTCCGGCAGCGATAACCTTTACACAAACTAACAAAAACATGCATAAACACAAACTTTTCATAAGCAGGCAGGACTGATGGAGACTGTGCATGCGTCTGTCCTCGAGTGAGTTACTCGATGATACACGAATCCGTCATTTACAGCTCCTGTCCACTGACCACTAAAGGCCGTTTCACACTGGCACCGTATAGACGTCACTAAATATATTCCCTATGATTATTATACTTTTAAATGATATAACAGGTTGAAGACTTTATTATAATACCCAAGGATGTTCCAAGAATATGCCGTACGTGTATAATAAAATTACGAATATGAAATTAAACACAAAAATGACTCAAAAATGCATTTACATATTATTAGCCTATTTATCACTATTTCTCTCGGAACCCCTAGCGACCTCTCACGGAACCCTAGTGTTCCTGGGAACCCCGGTTGAGAAACGCTGCACTGGATGAAGGTGAGGAGCGAGAGAATCACATCTGCAACACCTGCGCCTCGTGTCAGACACAGAAATTATTTTAATATAACTCCAATATTCTTAATGTAGTTTAATGATAACAGCATTGACCCAACGAGTCCACACCAAACATCGGTCACCCGTTCACACTAGTTCTATGTTATCCCACTTTCTCATCCACTCCCTGCACACTAGGGAGTGGCAGTTTACAGCAGCCAATTAACAAAGAAACCTGCACGTTTTTTGGGATGTGGGAGAAAACGGGAGCACCCGGAGGAAAACCAAGCAGCCACGGGGAGAACGTGTAAACCACACAGGCAGGATCCGAGGTCAGGATCGAACCCGGGTCTCTGGCGCCGTGAGGTAGTGGCTCTACCATCTCCAATGCAAGACAAACAGAACCTCCCCCAGCCATGTCTTAATAACTTAGAAGTAAGCTCCTCAGTATAACAATCTCTACCTTCTGCTTATGGACTTTATTTTTCAATAAAGAACATGAATACTTTTTGGAGAACCTCTAACTCATGGATATTCTCACATTCGGAAGGTGCTGTGCAGACCAAAGAGAAACATGTAATTAATTTGAAACTGAGAATGATAACATACCTTATTTTTCTCTCTTGAGTGATCAACATACACTGGTTCGATTCAAAGAAGACTTTATAATTGAACTACTTCCATGAGATGCTTCTAAGCTAACTGCTGGAAGGCCTGCTGCCTTATAAGTACAGAGACATTCAGGCACTTGTTTCCAGTAATATCTGGATGCTCACCCAGCAGAGCTCAGCTGTGGGCCGTTGTGACTCGGTTCCATTTCTCTGGGCCACAGGTATTGCTGGCCACTCAACAATCATGAAGACTCAAGCATTTCCAAATGGCCACTCACCTCCAAACCATCAAAGCATTAGAATTCATTCGCAATTCTCTCAGTTGGAAGTTCATCCATTGGAGCTCATTCACAGAATTCTTCTCTGCTTTGAAGTACAGGGGGCAATCTTTACTCAACATCAGCAGTGGGATGGCCATGCCCACTGAATGGAGGAAGAGGAGTCCTTGGAGCAGTAGTGGGTCATGCGATCTCCAAGTGTTGCCTCGAAGAGATTGCTTTCCTATCTTTACCAGGACATCAATACATCCAGTCAATCATACCCAATGTCTTGAGGAGCAGGTATCAAAATGTTGTGTTTCTTCAGTTCAAGTTCTGCTCAGCCCTTACAAAGAAAAGTCTGTTGCATCGGCAATGGTTTTCCTTGGGTTCCTTCCAGGTACTGCCGGTCAGTTTACAGCCCATTAACAAAGCAACACAAGTCACCAGTCCATCCTTCAGCAAGGTCACTGTTCCGTGACATTTTCCCTGGACATTACCATTTAGCAGCATGGGTTGAAGGGCCTTTCTGCTGCCAGCATGTGTCTGAACTCTATAAAATGTCACGTGAGGCCAGAGTATATGGAGTTCGAAGAAGTGAGGAAAGAAGTCATGAAGAATTTGAACAGCAGGAACAGAATTTTAAAATTCGATGTGTGAGCAGACTGAGAGTCACTATGAGTGAACAGATGGATGTTGGGGGACAGAGTTTTGTGCAAATTCAGACGCAATCTTCTGAATTCTAATCGAGTTAAGTAAATAAATGGTGTAGAATAGATGAGCATTGGATTAGTAGAGTCTGAGGACAAAGGTACAAATGAGAATTTGGACGGCATTTGATACAGGACATGATCGGAAATGGGTCGTGAGAGTCGGAGGTCTCTATTACAGAGATGTATTATATAAAAAAGACCCTTATATTGAGTAAATAGATATTTATTGAATAGTGCAAATATTGTTTTCAGATGTCTAATGTTGTCTCAAGGCATAAAATTGTATTCGAATATATACTGGTTTCGATAAAATACTGCTTTAATGACTATTATAGCATACTTCAAACATATTAATACTTTGTAGATTTGACCAAGTTACTGCGTCCTGCCTTTAATGGGTTCAGTCACGTACTTCCAGGCCATTCCATCTTTGTCCTTACTATCCCCTTTGACTTTACTTGGAATCCTCGTAACCCTTCTGTTGCTGCAATTCTTTATCAGGAACTTGGTTTCCTTTCAACCCATGAAGATTTTCCTCTCAATCTTTATATCTCGCACACCCAAATCCATTCAGGATTTGAAGAGTTCTCTCAAAATATCAGCAACATTTTGTACAAGTTTCCTCACACGCTTGATGTGGATGTTTGATAAGTGACCCTTCTTTCAACTCAGTCGGGCCTGCTTCTGACCGCAAACTCTCTTGCCTTTACTTTAATAGAAACATAGAAAATAGGTGCAGGTGTAGGCCATTCGGCCCTTCGAGCCTGCACCGCCATTCAATATGATCATGGCTGATCATCCAAAATCAGTACCCCGTTCCTGCTTTCTCCCCATATCCATTGATTCCGTTAGCCCTAAGAGCTATATCTAACTGTCTCTTGAATACATCCAGTGAATTGGCCTCCACTGCCTTCTGTGGCACCGAATTATTGATATCGCCCAGCTATTAGTCTCCTGAAGGTAGACACAAAATGCTGGAGTTACTCAGCAGGACAGGCAGCATCTCTGGAGAGAAGGAATGGGTGACGTTTCGGGTCAAGATCCTTCTTCAGACTGATGTCAGGGGAGGGGGCGGGACAGAGATAGAATGTAGTCGGAGACAGTAAGACTGGTGGGAGAACTGGGAAGGAGGAGGGGATGGAGAGAGAGGGAAAGCAAGGGCTATCTGAAGTTAGAGAAGTCAATGTTCATACCGCTGGTGTGTAAGGTGCCCAAGCGAAATATGAGGTGCTGTTCCGCCAATTTTCGCTGGGCCTCACTCTGACAATGGAGGAGGCTCTGGACAGAAAGGTCAGATTGGGAATGGGAGGGGGAGTTGAAGTGCTGAGCAACTGGGAGATCAGGTAGGTTAAGGCGGACTGAGCGGACGTGTTCAGCGAAACGATTGCCGAGCCTGCGCTTGGTCTCGCTGATGTACAGGAGTTGACACCTGGAACAGCGGATACAGTAGATGAGGTTGGAGGACGTGCAAGTGAACCTCTGTTTCACCTGGAAAGACTGTTTGGGTCCTTGGATGGAGTCGAGGGGGGAGGTAAAGGGACAGGTGTTGCACCTCATGCGGTTGCAGGGGAAAGTACCTGGGGAGGGGGTGGTTTGGGTGGGAAGGGACGAGTGGACCAGGGAGTTGCGGAGGGAACTGTCTCTGCGGAAAGCAGAAAGGGGTGGAGATGGGAAGATGTGGCCAGTAGTGGGATCCCGTTGGAGGTGGCGGAAATGTTGGAGGATTATATGCTGTATGCGACGGCTGATGGGGTGGAAGGTGAGGACAAGGGGGACTCTGTCCTTGTTACGAATGGGGGGAGGGGGATCAAGAGTGGAGCTGCGGGATATCGAGGAGACCCTAGTGAGAGCCTCATCTCTAATGGAAGAGATGAACTCCCGCTTCCTAATGAATGAGGACATCTCTGATGACCTGGTACGTTTACTCCAGCATTTTGCATCTACCTTCGATTGAAACCAGCATCTGCAGTTCTTTCTAACACATTGGTTTCCTGAACTTCCTTTTCTTCAACAAAAAAGTGCCAACTTACAAATCTGTTCTTATTCTCTTAAACTTTTGAAGTGAAATCATGACTCATTTGGGAATTCTAACTCAATCTTCTCCAGGATATCTAACCTTTGGATCTCATTTCTTTCCTGGGTCTTCTCTTCTTTCTGCAATTTTAAGCTTTTGAAGCAAAGGCCATTGGCTCCAGCTTGTTCTTCCAGCTTCTCTGATGAACCTTCGTGATGTGCACCCCGACTCTTCATCGTGGTCATCATTAAACAACAAACATCTATTCGATTCCCATCGCTGTGACTTTTGTTTGTGTTTGCCACTTGGAGCTCTGAAGTACATGGTCTCCTTGTGTAGCACATTTAAAAAAAAAACAAGCCAGAGTCAACGTGAAATCTGTTTTAATAGTTGTGTGTTGCCCTTAGGCGAGGCGACGAGGAGTATCAGGTTGGGAGAGCAGTCTCAGACAAAGGCCAGCACCACGTATAATTTTCCAGGCAGGAATTTCCTTTCGCCACAAAAAAAAGAAAGAAGATATTAATATGAAACTCAAAAAGGACATGAACATTTCATTGGTATGTACATGGTAAACTGTATGGAAGGTATGTTCCTTATAAACAATACAATGTCGTTATTAACATGTTTCCATTATTAGTTACATCAGTAGAGTTTCATGTCCTTAAAATAGAGACTATACTAATGAACAGTTTAAGTGAGGCAATTATTACTAGGTGCTTTTTTGGAATAGAAACTCTGTTGATCAAAGAGGAGCTGCAAAGACTGATCTTGCCCATATCTGGATCAGGTATTACAGGATGTAGAAGTCCAGCTAGGGTAATGAGACCTGTGATCACATAGGCACCTAATCACTGCAAGCAGAAGTATCCCCTCTTTAGACTACAAAAAACTGGAGTAACTCAGCGGGACAGGCAGCATTTCTGGAGCAAAGGTTTGGGTGATGTCACCCATTCCTTCTCTCCAGAGACGCTTCCTGGCCCGCTGAGTTACTCCAGGTTTTTGTGTCTTATCTTTGGTTTAAACCAGCATCTGCAGTTCCTTTCTACACAGTATCCCATCTTTCCTGCTCTACTAGTTGGTGACACTGTGCTGTGTTTCTGCACTGACCACACTTCTCTCTGTTCTTGAACATCCATTCCTGGAAAATCTAAAAATCTACTAATCTCCATCTTGAATATAATCAGTAACAGGGCTGTGGGCAGAATATTCCAAAGATGCCCTATTGGGAATTCTAAGTCTTATATTTCCAGGATATTTAACCTGTGGATCTCATTTCCAGGAGAAGAAAGGTATTCTGTCCATTCTCTCCACAGATGCTGCCTGACCGACTCATAGAATTAGATATGCTCTTGGGGTTAACGGAATCAAGGGAAATGGGGAGAAAACAGGAACAGGGTGCTGATTTTGAATGATCAGCCATGACCTTATTGAATGGCGGAGCTGGCTCGAAGGGCCTCCTCCTGCACCTATTTTCTATGTTTTTATGTTCCTCCGGCACTAGGTCTTTTGCTCAGGATTCCAGAGTCTGCAGTCTCATGTGTTTCCATGTTCCTTCTCATCTCAGTTCGGAATGAGTAGCCTCTTATTATGAGACTTCAATCTTTGGTTTAAGTACCTCAGCCAGTATTCTCATTCCTGAACCCACCTTTCTAACCCGACAAGCGTTTTGTATGTTTTCACGCGATCACCTCTCAATCCTCCACACTCAAGATCATGCAGGCCCAGTCCAACCCCGCCATTCCTGACACCAACCTGGTGAAAAACACAAAAGTACCAGAGTAACTCAGCGGGTCAGGCAGTGTCCCAGGAAAACATGGATAGGTGACGTTTCTGGTCAAGACTGAAGAAGGGTCTGAAGAACTTCAGACTTCAAGTCTGAAGAAGTGTCTCGACCCGACTTGTCACCTACTCATGTTCTCCAGAGGTGCTACCTGTGCATCAATCTACGATGCACTTTGTTTTTGGTTGCACTGATTACTTCGCCTTTGCACTGTTATGATCTGATTATCTAGGATTATTGATTATTAATTTATTTTCTATTTATTATTGTGTATTTATTTCTTGTGCTTTTGTGACAATGGGCCTGTAAAGCTGCAGCAAGTAAGAATTGTCATTGTTCCATCGGGGTACGGGGAGAAGGCAGGAACGGGGTACTGATTGAGAATGATCAGCCATGATCACATTGAATGGCGGTGCTGGCTCGAAGGGCCGAATGGCCTACTCTTGCACCTATTGTCTATTGTCCGTCGTCAGTACATGTGGTGGGAACCGCTCTGTCTGAAGAAGGGTCTCGAGCCGAAACCTCACCCATTCCTTTTCCCCTGAGATGCTGCCTGACCCGCTGATTTATTCCAGCATTTTGTGTCTACCTTGTACTTTAGTGGTGGTGTTCTGGGCATCTAGCTTGCTTAAATTATGTCAAAGAAAGTAAGATGTTGAGCATTCGTTTTTTGATGAGAATTTCGACCACGTTGATTCTGAATCACAGAAAGTTCTGGAAACAGGAGGCCAAGGGGAATGTGTGAGGGGAGCGAATGTTTCAGGTCGAGGGACAAGGACCGTTACTGAATGTTAGCGGGAGAAAAGAAAAACCATCAAGGGGAAACAAGGCAGAAGGCACAGGTGGAAAGCAGAGAACCTCTTGGTTGGAAGTATTTATTCACAAAATGCTGGAGTAACTCAGCAGGTCAGGCAACATCTCAGGAGCGAAGGAATGGGTGACGTTTCGGGTCGGGTGTGAAGAAGGGTCTCGACCCGAAACGTCACCCATGCCTTCTCTCTGAGATGCTGCCTGACCTGCTGAGTTACTCCAGCATTTTGTGAATAAATACCTTCGATTTGTACCAGCATCTGCAGTTATTTTCTTACACTACCTCTTGCTTGGATATCACTGGAAGACAAGTGGCAATGAGTTCAACAGTAAATGCAAATTAACAAAACTGGATGCCAGAAATCTGAAACAAAGATAGAAAATCAGGAGGTCAGGCAGCATCTGGGGAGAGAGACGGAGTTAATCCTAATGCCTTTTTGACTCCTTTTTCTCGAGCCATTGTCCAACCATCTGTCATCAACCCCAAGCCCTCACATGTATCCACCTATCACTTGCCAGGCTTTGTCCTGTCTCCACTGCTCTTCCAGCTTTCTCCCCGATCTACAACGTCCGTAAAAGTGTTCTGTCTCTTACCTCCACGGATGCTGCCCGACTCGCTGAGCTCCTCTAGCACTTTGTTATTCTTTCCGCAAAACAAAGAAGGCAGGGGTGGAAAACGTTCAATTTTTGATAGAAACCAACCTTGGCAACCGCAGTTCGAAGGAGCTTTTGGTCACTCTTTGTGGCTCCTAAACCCGCAGACGTTTATAGAATGCACTTTTACCCAGGCTGTAACCACACTACCAGCTTCTTGTCATCACTACTTTTGCTCAAGGTGCCTCAGTTTACCTATTAAGTATTAGGTAAGCTAAGGTTTCCTCGGATTATAGATATTCATTTATTGTTTTTGGATTACAATGTATCACCTGTGCGTTATTGTGTTAATGGACCTGCTAAGCTGCAGCAAAGTAAGAATTTCATTGTTCTATTGCAGGTACATTGGTGAAATAAACACCCGTGACTTAACTTCACCGGTTTGTGCAGTTTTGTGACAAGTTTTGCAAAGCTGTTTTAGCGTTCTTGAAACAACATCCAGGCTATGTTGCTTTAACAATGGAATATTGTTTTAACAACAGAAAGTGTGGTGCAGATTAATTCCTCTGCCACAACTTCAATGTAGATGGCACATTGCTTTGCTCTCACAATGACACATTTCCTGGCCTGTGGTTTTGATTTGTGATTACTGTGATCCATTCTCACCAAAATCAGATTTCACTGCTGCAGGAGAGGTGAGAGGTGAAAGATTTAGTGATCTTTGTATACATTCTTTTTTAGCATTGCTGATGTGCATGAAACAGTAACACTTGCATTAAGTTACTATTAAAACACAAAATACTTGTGCTATCACACTCAACCAAGAAAGTGCTCAACCAAGAAAACCACGCTCCAAAGAGAAAGTAGTATAAAAAACTGCTTATACACACTGATGCTATAAGGCAGTAACTAACTCCAGAAGCAATAATAAGCTATCTACATGTTAACGAGCACATAACTAATCATGTAGACATAAAATGCTGGAGTAACTCAGCGGGTCAGGCAGCATCTCGGGCGAGAAGGAATGGGTGAGGTCTCTGCCTCAGAAGGCAGTGGAGGCCAATTCTCTGAATGCATTCAAGAGAGAGCTAGATAAAGCTCTTAAGGATAGCGGAGTCAGGGGGTATGGGGAGAAGGCAGGAACGGGGTACTGATTGAGAATGATCAGCCATGATCACATTGAATGGTGGTGCTGGCTCGAAGGGCCGAATGGAGGCTCCTGGCTCCTGGCTCCTGCACCTATTGTCTATTGTCTACTGTCTATTGCCATTCCTCAGACTGATGTCAGGGGAGGGGGCGGGATATAGGATATAGTCGGAGACAGGAAGACTAGTGGGAGAACTGGGAAGCGGGAGGGGATAGAGAGGGGAAGCAGGGACCACCTGAAGTTAGAGAAGTCAATGTTCATACCATTGGGGTGTAAACTACCCAAGCGAAATATGAGGTGCTGTTCCTCCAATTATGTAGATCCCAGATTATAAGAAAAGAGTTGATAATCATGTATGATTTAACAGTGTCATATTTTATAAGGTGGAGTATAAGTTATTTCTGATGATGATGCAATGATTTTGAAATCCTGCAAAGTAAGCTGCATTTACCTATTGAAGGTATTTATTCACAAAATGCTGGAGTAACTCAGCAGGTCAGGCAGCATGCTGAGTTACTCCAGCATTTTGTGCATAAATACCTTCGATTTGTACCAGCATCTGCAGTTATTTTCTTACACTGCATTTACCTATAGTGAGAATCATAAGAATCAGAGATAGCTTACAAGCTTACAAACTAATAGTGTGACCATTGAAATCTCCAATTTTAAGTGACTAACCTACAATTTTAGGTGACTAACCCTTTATTTATTTATTATTTTTTATCCCCCTTTCTTCGCTGTATTCCTCCTGGACACACCCATTTTTCCTGTATCACACCTGTATCACTCACACCTGTATCCCTCCCTCTGGTTTTACAGTTCACACATCTTCTATCCTTATCTCACAAGGTTCATCTTTCACCTTCGCCCAACCATCTGCTAATCAAACCCCCCTCGTCCGACCAGACTTTTTCCGCCACCCACTTCTCTTCCAGCTTTCTCTTCCCCCCCCACCCACAATCAGTCTGAAGAAGGATACCCACCCGAAACGTCACCTATCCATGTTCTCCACAGATGCTGCCTGAACCGCTGAGTTACTCCAGCACTGTTAAACGGCACCGATCCATGTTCTCCAGAGATGCTGCCTGACCCGCTGAGTTACTCCAGCACTCTGTGAAACGTCACCTACCCATGTTCTTCACAGATGCTGCCTGACCCGCTGAGTTACTCCAGCACTCTGTGAAACGTCACCTGTCCATGTTCTCCAGAGATGCTGCCTGACCCGCCGAGTTACTCCAGCACTCTGTGAAACGTCACCTATCCATGTTCTCCACAGATGCTGCCTGACCCGCTGAGTTACTGCAGCACTCTGTGAAACGTCACCTATCCATGTTCTCCACAGATGCTGCCTGACCCGCTGAGTTACTGCAGCACTCTGTGAAACGTCACCTATCCATGTTCTCCACAGATGCTGCCTGACCCGCTGAGTTACTGTAAATTAGCATCTGCAGTTCCTTATATCTCCAACATTGTCAACTGTGACCCTTGAAATATAGTTTGTGATACTGTGTGATCAACAATTCATTTCTGATTTGCATCATTGCCCATTGTCCAAAAACTGACTGTCAAACATTTACACACCAGAGACACAAGAGACTGCTGATGCTGGAATGTGGAGCATAAAACAAACTGTTGGAGGACATGCTCAACTTGTTTTCTCAAGCCATGCTAGATATAATCTAAATTAGCAGATAACATTTACATGAAATATAAATATGTGATGAATTGCCCAAAGCTATAATCATAAACCGTGTGGGGAATGGAGGGAAATGCATCACATGCCGGCAGAGATTCCACACGTGGCGAATCTGTGAAACTCATTGCCACAGACAGCTGTGGAGGCCAAGTCTTTGGTTTACAAGAATGTTGTAAATCCCCGCACGTCAGCACTACCCTACACACACTCGGGACAATATTACATTTACACCAAGCTAATTAACCTACAAACCTGTACGTCTCTGGAGTGTGGGAGGAAACCGAAGATCTCAGAGAAAACCCACGCAGGTCACGGGGAGAACGTACAAACCCCGTACAGACAGCACCCGTAGTCATGATCGAACTCGGGTCCCTGACGCTGTGAGACAGCAACTCTACCGCCACCGTGCTGCCTTCGTATGGATTGGTGAACATAGAACACAGAACAGTACAGTACAGGGACATATATATGTGCTTGGACAGTAGGCAAGTAACAAGAAACACATACAAGAACAGTTATCAACATGTTGCTCTTTGTTTACTTTCATATCCTCTTGCTAACAAAAGCTTCAAGGATATATCTCCAAAATATTTCAAATTATGTATCCTCAGATGAAGAGGACGAGATATTTATTATATAAGAGGGGCTTGTGGACTAAAGAGCAGTAATCAGGGTCTAGATAATTACAGATAGAGGAAGAAGGTAGACACAAAATGTTGGAGTAACTCATCGGGACACGCAGCATCTCTGGAGAGAAGGAATGGGTGACGTTTCGGGTCGAGACTTCTTCAGACTGATGTCAGGGGAGGGGGCGGGACAGAGATAGAATGTAGTCAGAGACAGTAAGAATAGTGGGAGAACTGGGAAGGGGGAGGGGATGGAGAGAGAGGGAAAGCAAGGGGTATTTGAAGTTAGAGAAGTCAATGTTCATACCGCTGGGGTGTAAGCTACCCAAGCGAAATATGAGGTGCTGTTCCTACAAATAGAGGAAGAAGGTTGATGGACTCAACACAACTTGTACCATTTCACCGTATTGTTGAAATTTCCTGCACGTTCATAACCATTATGGAAGATCTCGACAACCGAATGAAATTGCATGAATCTTCTGGATTCTGTGTGAAATGTGATAGAGCTGATATCCACCAGTAAGTCTCTTCATTTCCCTTAATGGATGTTACTTCCTCAAAATCCAGAGACATGGTGATAATATTTGACCAGGGGCTGAAAGTGCTGAGAGCATGATGTCTTCCAACATTCTTTTCCATTGACGTCTGTGGAACATCAATGCACATTTGAAGTTCAAACCAAGTATCCCAGGATGAATTGTAATTTAGTAATAGTTTATCTCAATTCTAATTTCACACGTGTATTATTTATTTCCATTATGTATAATATAATCTAGGCTTCATCTTACCAATGTAACTTTTATTATATGAACTGAGAATACACCAATTAAAAATATGTGAATATCTGCTTCACGTTGAGTGGCTCCAGGAAGAGGCAGCTGTTCATTACATTTATTGGTCCCGTGATATTAAATGCCCATTTTATTTTCCATATTCTATAAAATGTTGTTGGCGCACAGAACCTGCTGGTGTCGACTGCTGATGCAATATCCATCATGTATTTCCAACCTTTAACAAACACAAAATGCTGGAGAAACCTAGTGGGTCAGGCAGCATCTGTGAAGGGAATGGACAGGCAATGTTCCGGGTCAGAACCCTTCAACCTGATGGTCAATCATAAAAGGTGTTCTGATCCTACCCTAAATATCATCTGTCCTTTTCCTCCACAGATGCTACCTAACCCACTGAGTTCCTCCAGCACTTTGATCAATGTTCCTGCATCTTGGAATTCCAGCAGATTCTTGTGTTCCCGGCCTTTTCTGTTTCTGAACTGAAGTAATTAATGATACCGTTGGTTGCATTTTTGCGTTTGGAAATGAGTGAAGGACTTGCAATTGGTGAAGATGGACATTTACATTCTTGACAGCCTGCAAGCATGGATCTTACTCGCCTTTGAAACCTGTTCTTGATTACTTTCAATGATGCCAAGAGGCATTTTGAAACTGAATGTATTTTTCCCTTTCAGGATAAAGGCAATTTCTCCTGGTAACGTTCCTGCAATGTTAGGGAAGGATATTATTGGAGGAATTTCAGCACAACTTTACAGAGTCAAGCTTCTTGTTACAAATCTATTGTTAGAAATACTGGTTTATAAATTAAAACTATTCATGGTGGGAATCTAGAATTTGCAGTCTACTCACAAGACAACACCTCTCTCCAAGCTTCGGAACATGGTAGATGGCCGTAGATGGTTTTGACGTGGCATACTAATATAATGAAATAAATTCAGTTATATTGGTTCTAGAGCAAAATAAATTATTTGAATTTTGTCACAAGAATTGTGATTTAAAAAACGATTTTCAACTAACTCACAAAATGCTGGAGTAACTCAGCAGGTCAGGCAGCATCTCAGGAGAGAAGGAATGGGTGACGTTTCGGGTCGAGACCCTTCTTCAGATCCGAAACGTCACCCATTCCTTCTCTCCTGAGATGCTGCCTGAACTGCTGAGTTACTCCAGCATTTTGTGTTCGATTTGTACCAGCATCTGCAGTTATATTCTTACACTATCTGTTCTTCAACTAACTGTGGTTTAGAGAATAGTGGCGGCATAGTGGCGTAACTGGTAATGCTGCTGCCTCCCAGCACCAGAGACCCGGGTTCGATCCTGACCTTAGGTGGCGTTTGTGTGGAGTTTTGGTTTTCTCAGGGTGCTCTGGTTTCCTCCCACATCCCAAAGACGTGCAGGTTTGTAGGTTAATTGCCCTCTGTAAATTGTTCCTAGTTTGTAGGGAGTGGATAAGAAAGTGTGATAACATAGAACTAGTGTGAACGAGTGATCAATGGTTGGCAGGGACTTGGCGGGCCGAAGGGCCTGTTTGCATGCTGTATCTCTCTATCAGTACTGATGTACACTATTGCCATTATAATCCACAGTGTCAAAATTAGAGAGCCTAGCAACGTTATTAGCAACACCACCTTGTATTCCAGAAGTAATGAATCCAGAGTGTCAGACAATCCTTTTTAGATAAATAAAAGTTTTTGAATTCATAGACGAGAATGGACAGAAGGAAGGTAAGATTTAATATTTCAAATTATAGTATTGTTGGAACAATTTGGTCTAAGAAGAATATTATTTAAGAGCCATCTAAGATCTGGAGCAAATGTGGTTTCATTTTTTGCCATTTGTCCCACATGTCTAAATAGCTGCTGACGTCAGATATTAATGACTGGAGCATTTTATTCTACAACCATGAAGAAATCTCTATGACATCAAATTAGTCTTCTACAAGTTCAAAGACAAGTGTAAAATAGACAATTGTAAAAGAGGGTTAAAGCTCGAATATACCATTGCTTGAAAGCTTATACCAGCTTCCTCCCTGCTTTCATCAGACTGTTATTGCTGTTATAAGTTCTTGATTAGTAAGGTCATCAAAGATTACGGGGAGAAGGAGGGAGAAAGGGAAAGGTAGAGCAGTTATAATCGAATGGCAGAACAGACTCGATGGTCCGAATGGGCTACTTCTGCTCCTATGTCTGGTCTTACGAACGCTATTAAATTATGGACTAAGTTGGGATCCTGATCTTCCAACCTACCCCATTGCAGACATTGATTTTTTTTTCTGTAACTGTAATATTACAATTCCTTAACACTATTTTCTGCTCTAGGATTTTGTTCAGTTCATTGCCTGATGTACTTGTGTCTGGCTTCAATAGACAATAGACAATAGGTGCAGGAGTAGGCCATTCAGCCCTTCGAGCCAGCACCGCCATTCAATGCGATCATGGCTGATCACTCTCAATCAGTACCCCGTTCCTGCCTTCTCCCCATACCCCCTCACTCCGCTATCCTTAAGAGCTCTATCCAGCTCTCTTGAAAGCATCCAACGAACTGGCCTCCACTGCCTTCTGAGGCAGAGAATTCCACACCTTCACCACTCTCTGACTGAAAAAGTTCTTCCTCATCTCCGTTCTAAATGGCCTACCCCTTATTCTTAAACTGTGGCCCCTTGTTCTGGACTCCCCCAACATTGGGAACATGTTTCCTGCCTCTAATGTATCCAATCCCCTAATTATCTTATATGTTTCAATAAGATCCCCCCTCATCCTTCTAAATTCCAGTGTATACAAGCCTAATTGCTCCAGCCTTTCAACATACGACAGTCCCGCCATTCCGGGAATTAACCTAGTGAACCTACGCTGCACGCCCTCAATAGCAAGAATATCCTTCCTCAAATTTGGAGACCAAAACTGCACACAGTACTCCAGGTGCGGTCTCACCAGGGCCCGGTACAACTGTAGAAGGACCTCTTTGCTCCTATACTCAACTCCTCTTGTTATGAAGGCTTTCTTCACTGCCTGTTGTACCTGCATGCTTCCTTTCAGTGACTGATGCACTAGGACACCCAGATCTCGTTGAACATCCCCTCTTCCTAACTTGACACCATTCAGATAATAATCTGCCTTTCTATTCTTACTTCCAAAGTGAATAACCTCACACTTATCTACATTAAACTGCATCTGCCATGTATCCGCCCACTCACACAACCTGTCCAAGTCACCCTGCAGCCTTATTGCATCTTCCTCACAATTCACACTACCCCCCAGCTTAGTATCATCTGCAAATTTGCTAATGGTACTTTTAATCCCTTCATCTAAGTCATTAATGTATGTCGTAAATAGCTGGGGTCCCACCACCGAACCTTGCGGTACCCCACTGGTCACAGCCTGCCATTCCGAAAGGGACCCATTTATCCCCACTCTTTGCTTTCTGCCTGTCAACCAATTTTCTATCCATGTCAGTACCCTACCCCCAATACCATGTGCTCTAAGCATCATGTACAGTATGATTTGATTTAATTGGATAGCATGCAAACAAAACCTTTAAACTGCATCTTGGTGGGCACAACGCTAATTAGCCAGTACTCATCCTAATGTACTGCTGGTTCCCACTTCAGGTGGGAAATTTACGGCTTGAAGTTTCATCAAGGACTATTAAAGGCTGCAAGAAGAAGCACGACAAATGTTCTCGTTTGGATTTGAACGTTTTATATATTGTATGAGTCATGTTTCAAGATTCTTCCTATGTTAGTATGCTTATACGTTGACCTGAATATAATAAACGGAATAGTATTTGCTATCTTTTGGAGTAAACTGGATATTCCATGAAGTGAGCAGTGTGTTATGGCGAACTTAACGAGTAGATGCTTCTCCTGTGCATCATTATAGAGGATAATTGGAGATACGCATGTCTGATTGATTCTTATAGGCCTCAGTCCTGTCTTGCTAGTGATCCAGTTCATTCATCGAAACTCTTTCAGTCAAATTGAAAAATAAATTTGTCGAATAATGATTTCTCTTGTGCAAGCTGGCGCATAATATCTGACTTGAATCATTAACTCTTAACCAAAGACATTGATCGCTAAAGTGCTGGAGTAACTCAGCGGGTCAGGCAGCATCTCTGGAGAACATGGATAAGTGGCGTTCTGGGTAAGGACCCTTCTTCAGACTCAAAGCGTCACCTATCCTTGTTCGCCAGAGATGCTGCCTGACCTGCTGAGTTACCTTGTGTCTATTTGTGTAAACAAGCATCTACAGGTCATTGTTTCTCCATTGGTCGTTGGCAAGCATTATTTTAGATTTTAGATTTTAGATTTAGAGATACAGCGCGGAAACAGGCCTTTCGGCCCACCGAGTCCGCGCCGCCCAGCGATCCCCGCACATTAACACTATCCTACACACACTACGGACAATTTTTACATTTACCCAGTCAATTAACCTACATACCTGCACGTCTTTGGAGTGTGGGAGGAAACCGAAGATCTCGGACAAAACCTACGCAGGTCACGGGGAGAACGTACAAACTCCTTACAGACGGCGCCCGTAGTTAGGATCGAACCTGAGTCTCCGGCGCTGCATTCGCTGTAAGGCAGCAACTCTACCGCTGCGCCACCGTGCCAGTATTCCAACAACTTGTAGCGTTGGTTATTCAGTAAACAAATTGTTATTCTAATGTGTAATTTGCTTATTTGTAATGTGCTTATTTGTTTCTTGATATTTGTTACAGTCTCAGAAGACGAGGGCATCTACCCCCAAGGCTTTAATCACCGAAAATTCCGTCATTGACCTCACTATGGATCCGCTGGATAGCAGTAAGAAACCTCCAGTTCCAGCAGAAGGCTTTGTCTGCGAAAATAGTATTGTGAAGAGTACAGATGGAATCCCTCAGTACCAGGTAACGTGTGTCAAGATGTAGAGATGACGTTTATATATTTATGCTGCTCCCACGATGACAGGGTGGTGAGGAACCTGTTGATGTCGGCTGCCTATTGGAGGCAGAACCTCCTATAAATCCCTTTGATGGTGACGAGCTCAGTACTTGTGATAGACCGGGCAGTGCATAAGTAATTTCTGTACCCCTAAACCAGACCTCTGGTCTGTTTAACGTCAGCAGAATAGGCTCCTGGTAAGCAAACAAAATGCAAGGTCGATGAAAAGTAGTTGGTATCATAAATTATTATTACGTATAGGAAAAAAACTGCAGATGCAGGTTAAACGCTGTGAACTGTTTATGTATGTGCTGTTATGTTTATGTGCCATTGTATGTTCGTTCTTAGTACCTGAACTGACGTACAGCACTTTGGTCAACATGGGTTGTTTTTAAATGTTCTATACAAATAAAATTTGACTTGACTTGGAAATCGAAAGTACACACGAAATGCTGGAGTAACTCAGCAGGTCAGGCGGCAACTCGGGAGAGAAGAAATGGGTGACGTTTCGGGGTCTTGACCCGAAACGTCGCCCATTCCTTCTCTCCTGAGATGCTGCCTGACCCGCTGAGTTACTCCAGCATTTTGTGTCTACCATAAAATGTTATTTATATTGATGGTTCCTTACACCGGTTCACTACAGGAGAAAATGCGTGGAAATACATCAGGAGGTGCAGATCCAGAGCCAGCAACATTATGGGGGACCCCTACCACCCCAGCAACGGACTGTTCCAGCTGCTACGGTCAGGCAAACGCCTCCACTGTCACGCTGTGAAAACAGAGAGGATGAGACGGAGTTTCTTCCCACAGGCCATCAGGACTGTTAACTCTCATATCACCAGGGACTAACTTAATTTACTGTATTCATTTATTTTTTATGTTAAATTTTTTTTTCTTTCTCTATTCTGTTTTGTAGTTTAGCACAATCCGCAGGTGTTGCCACTTTCATTTCACTGCACATCTTGTATATGTATGTGACAAATAAACTGACTTGACTTGATTTGTGATGAGTGTAAACATTTTTTGTCTTCAGGATGGCAAGGGTTACGGTATTGGGGAGTTGGTGTGGGGGAAGATAAAGGGGTTCTCGTGGTGGCCGGCCATCGTGGTGTCATGGCGCACACCCGGTCGGAGGCAAGCGGCGTCGGGGTTGCGATGGCTCCAGTGGTTCGGTGACGGCAAGTTCTCAGAGGTCAGTGAGCGACGGACGGCAGACAGATATGTGTAACGTTCTGCGACATCCTGGCAACCCTGCGGTTTTGTAAAATTTTCTGAGGATTAAAAGGTGGAACTTTAGATCTGATGGAGTCGTCAATAGACAATAGACAATAGGTGCAGGAGTAGGCCATTCGGCCCTTCGAGCCAGCAGCACCATTCAATGTGATCAAGGCCGATCATTCTTAATCAGTACCCCGTTCCTGCCTTTTCCCCATACCCACTGACTCCGCTATCCTTAAGAGCTCTATCTAGCTCTCTCTTGAATGCTTCAACGTACAAATACCTAATATAATGATGCTACCTACGTTTCCATGTGTGCTATCATTATATGGAACCTAACGCTACAGATAAACAGGTTAATGCCTGCACGAAGCTGTAAACACATGAATGAAATAGAGGTTATTTCACATAATACAAAGTTTTATGTACCACATGCAAAGTAATACTACGCACTAAATTTTTCCTACTGAATTTAGTACTGGCTCTAATTACTCGTTAATGCTAATTACCAAGTACTAATTTAGTACTAAAATATTAATTTAGTACTAATTTAGTACTTGGTACCAAGTCAATCTAACAGGTAAACCAAACGCCAGTGCTATCAGATGTGCAAATGATATATTTTTGTAAATGTGTCCCTGATTTCCCATGCATTGTGGTGTGCACACACACGAAAGCTAAAATCATATTCAATGATGTCAATGATGTGAAACAGAAGGTAATACACTCTTCAACATATTTAGAATTCATTTGTCACTGGCCATTGGCTAATCAGAAAGAAACAGGCCATAATTTGTAGGAAGGGATAGACTTCACCGAGCCAACTGCCAGGGAGCGAGAGATGATAAATTCTCCCGGACAATTCAAGAAACGTTCTTCTCTCCCTTCTGATGCCATTCAGCTTCTAATTGCAGACTGCCTTGGACCTAATATCCAATACACCTCTGCTGCAGAAGGCCTCTCAAATGCTGGTTAAAGCATCTATTCAGACACTACTGATTATTTGAACTTTTGCCACTTGCAGGTTATATTACATTTGTAATTGTCTGAACAGGGGACTAATTCTGGATGATCAGCTATTGTCATAATGAATAGTGGTGCTGGCTCGAAGGGCCGAATGGCCTACTTCTGCACCTACTTTCTATGTTTCTATTAAGAAGGGTCTCGACCCGATAACGTCACCCATTCCTTCTCTCCAGAGATGCTGCCTGTCCCGCTGAGTTACTCCAGCTTTTTGTGTCTACCTTCGATTTATCTCTCTTTATTCAAACGTATTTGCCTTTTCATCCTGTAAGTTGCAACCATTGTGTTGTCAAATGATTTTGATGCTGATCAGTTGGTAAAACCCTGTGGATTTTTTCCCATTGTTATTTAAATCATATTTTGTTACATCTACAGAAAAATGTGTAATGCAGAGGCTTAATCACTGGTAATGCAAAGAAACCTCTATTGTAACAGTTCATTCATTTCTAAAAGAAGTCCTTCACTGGATACACGAGTGCACCAAGTATAAATTAGACCACACAAGAATAAAAGTTTTAAATTATTTAGTTATTTTGTAGTTTTCAGATTGTTTAGGAAATGTACTTGATAATCCCAATGATATACTTGCATCTACAGGATTCGTTTTTTTTTGTAAAGAGTGAATTAATATGTAGGTAGCTGTTTTTAATTTGCATATGGAGTAATTTCTTGTAAGTCGGTATATTTAGTTGGATAGTTAGATAATATTTTGGCTTTGGGCTTGGTTTTTTAAATTGAGCGTTTATCCTGTCTCAAATACTTTGTGTTTTAATTGTAATGTACTAGTTGCAATAAGATAAAATAAAGCAGAACTGTCCTTAAAAACATGCAGTTTTCAGAATGCTTTGGATGATTAACATTTGTAATCTTTATTGTTTTCAAGGTTTCTGCTGACAAACTTATGCCTTTAACAGCTATTGGGCAATACTTCCACACCTCTGCATTTAACAAGCTGATTTCTTACAAAAGAGCTGTGTATCAGGCTTTGGAGGTAATACATTTTAAACAGTATTTAAAATGCTGATTTGTATTGAAGTCTTTCAGACTAATTCTTTTAAAATACCCTTTCTTTTTTCAATAATGGTTGGGTTGTTTTGTTAAATTAGTTTGGAGAGGCACTTTTCGATCAATGCTGGTTAGGGTATCATAAATCCCAAGATCCACATTGAAAAGAAATCCAAGTGCCTTGGGTCCAGTTTATTGTGAATGTTAAATTGGTCATGATAGCAGAAAATGCCTGAAATACTATGCAGGTCAGGCAGCATCTGTGGGAACAAACAAGTTAATGCTTCAGCCTTTTAAAGTTTAAACCTTAAACCTCACTAGTGTAGTAGTTGTTAATACTGCACTGTAGTCAGTCTGGAGGCTGCATTCTAACATAACCTATTCAGGTTTTTGTACAAATCATAGTTTTCAGCAATTCAGTCTGCATCATCTTATTTTAAGAGGACTCTCGTTCATCCTGCTGCTCAAATTCTATTGATGATACCATCACAATAAGTCCAGTATTTTGTTTCCACATTTCAGAAAGCAGAAGATCTATGAGGGTGAACATTGTCAAACTATGATGATTTATTTAGTAGACACATGGAACTTTAAGTGCTGGTTGCCAAACAAAAGTTTGTAAAGGAAGTTATTTTAGGAAGGAGATGAGGAGGAATTTCTTTAGTCAGAGGGTGATGAATCTGTGGAATTCTTTGCCACAGAAGGCTGTGGAAGCCAAGTTAGTGGATATTTTTAAAGCAGAGATAGGTAGATTCTTGATGAGTACAGGTGTCAGAGGTTATGGGGAGAAGGCAGGAGAATGGGGTTAGAAGGGAGAGATAGATCAGCCATGATTGAATGGCAGAGTAGACTTGATGGGCTGAATGGCCTAATTCTACTCGGCACGGTAGCGCAGCGGTAGAGTTGCTGCTTTACAGCGAATGCAGCGCCGGAGACTCAGGTTCGATCCTGACTACGGGTGCTGCACTGTAAGGAGTTTGTACGTTCTCCCCGTGACCTGCGTGGGTTTTCTCCGAGATCTTCGGTTTCCTCCCACACTCCAAAGACGTACAGGTATGTAGGTTAATTGGCTGGGTAAATGTAAAAATTGTCCCTAGTGGGTGTAGGATAGTGTTAATGTACGGGGATCACTGGGCGGCACGGACTTGGAGGGCCGAAAAGGCCTGTTTCCGGCTGTATATATATGATATGATATGATATGATACTCCTATCTCTTATGATATGATCATCTGAAAAGATACTAAGTGCTGGAGTTACTTAGAGTCTTTTTTTGTAAAACGGCATCTGCAGTTCCATGTGTCCACATTTTACTGCTCCACTGTAAAATCTCCTCAAAGTATGACTATTTTGAAGACGTTCTGCGCTCTCTGACGGGAGTTCTGTGAGACCCTTTCCCATCACTCCCCCTCTGTGATTCCTGCTGATGATCTCTTGCTCCCAGCCACGTTCTCCAGAGATGCTGCCTGACCTGCTGAGTGACTTCAGCACTTTATGTATTTTTGTAATGATTTATTTAATACGTAATGGAGGTCACCATCTGTTACAGATTGCCAGCAGCAGGTCTGGAATGCCATTCCCTTCCAATGACCGGGGCACTTTGGAGGAACAGATTAAGCCCATGCTAGACTGGGCATTTGGTGGTTTCCAACCGAAAGGTTACGAAGGAATTAAACCCAAACAAAACACAGGTACACGACTGTCGATGAAATCATATCACATAGCACTCTGCAGAAATGAATGAATATAATATATGTTGGCCACCAAGTTCATATTATTTCTATTCAAAGGCAATCCAACCGGGTCAATTGTTTTCACTTTAAGCTCTTATCAAGTTCCCTCAACATGTATTCCTGAACATTCAATATTTAATGATGAACAGAGAATGATAAACTTCGAGGTTGAGATTTTTGATTTGAAATTTATTTTGGATAATTGTGGTAAACGCACCAGATGCAAGGGGAGAGCTGCAGCAGATTTGACCTGTAGTTTGATTTTTGCGCGAGATTAATCGGCTCGAAGCTCCATCCGTTCACATTAACTCTTGCGTCATTTGACAGAGAGCGACAGTGCAGGGGGCACTCCAGTCGAGGTCTGTGTCCCCGAGTACTATCCCCCGACAAAGAAACAGAAGACAAGTTTTTGTAAAAGCAAAGAAGGAACTGAGGAGGATCACCGGGGAAGAGGTAATGATCGTCTTGCTGTCACCTCCCAGTCTAAAGAACGTATTATTAGTAATTAACTCCTAACAGACTTCTTTCTTCTTATTCGTAGAAAAAATCTTCTTTCAAGTTACGTCGAATAATAAAAGCATTGAAGGTAATGTTTCTCCTTTATTAACTTTCATCGTAAATGCAGCATTACAGCGGCTGGATTTAGTTCAACTTAGTTCAGGTTAATTCGATTCACAGTCATGTAGGACAGAAACACCCACCAACCATCAGAGACCCATTGACACTAAGATAGACACAAAATACATCAGACTGATCAGTCTAAAGAAGGGTCTCGACCCGAAACGTCACCCATTCCTTCTCTCTAGAGATGCTGCCTGTCCTGCTGAGTTACTCCAGCATTATCACTATCTTCCATTTAAACTAGCATCTGCAGTTGCTTCCTACACCCATTGACACTAACGCCATTTTATTGTCCCTGCATTCCTATCAATCCGCCCTAGATTCTACCGAGTAGTAATTTACAATAGCTAATTGTCCTACTAGTTTAAATCTGTGATTTTGTAGATTATTATTAGCATGTGAACTTCAACAAAATAGATGGCAGATATTTTATCCAAAGTGGTTCAAGCCCGAATCACACAACATGGAAACAGGCCATGCCACCCAACCAATACCCTTTGATTTATTCACAAAATGCTGGAGTAACTCAGCAGGTCAGGCAGCATCTCGGGAGAGAAGGAATGGGTGACGTTTCGGGTCGAGACTCTTCTTCAGACTGATGTCGGAGGTGGGACAAAAGTGAGAGAAGGAATGGGTGACGTTTCGGGTCGAGACCCTTCTTCAGACTGATGTCGGGGGTGGGACAAAAGGGGGGAAGGAATGGGTGACGTTTCGGGTCGAGACCCTTCTTCAGACTGATGTCGGGGGTGGGACAAAAGCGAGAGAAGGAATGGATGACGTTTCGGGTCGAGACCCTTCTTCAGACTGATGTCGGGGGTGGGACAACCAATACCCTTCTCTGATTTGGTTTGTTTTTGTACGACCTGGTTCAAAGTTTAGTTCAAAATTGTTCCTCTGACATACGAGGAAAGTTAATTATTTAATTTGGTTAATGCAAAATCTGGTGGTTGTAAATATCACATTGTAAATGGTAGAATTGTGGAAGCAAACACTCGGTGAAAAATCAAATTGGATGCAAATAAACAAATAGTTCTGTGTAGAAAGGAACTGCTGATGCTGGTTTAAACCAAAGATAGGCACAAAATGCTGGAGTAACTCAGCGGGACAGGCAGCATTTCTGGAGACAAATTGTACTATCTGGTCCTGTCAATTTTCCATCAGATGGATTGGGTTCAAATGGCCTCAAACAAGTGTAAATGGAATGCTCACATTCAATGGTTCGATGATACTTTAGTTGTCACCTGTACCGACCTGTTGAAGGATATTCTGCAGATGCTGAGAGTCACGATCCATTTTTAAAAGACCTTCATATGAATGGTTAATAAAGATCATTTGAGAATGGACAGCATCTCAGAGTATCCAGAGAATGCTTCTTAAATGACAATAAATTACAATGGAAGATCAAGATGGTGCCCAACCTGGGTGACTATTTGTGTGCTAGCCACAGAAGCAGATCCACAATCACATATTACAATCGCTCCACACTCATAAATACACTGTAAATGGCTCAATTGTATTGTGTAGGAAAGAACTGCAGATGCTGGTTTAAACCAAAGATAGACACAAAAAGCTGGAATAACTCAGCGGGACAGGCAGCATCTTTGGACAGAAGGAATGGGTGACGTTTCAAGTCGAGACCATTCTTTAAGGGTCTCGACCCGAAACATCACACAATCCTCTCCAGAGATGCTACCTGTCCCGCTGAGTTACTCCAGTTTTTTGTGTCTATCATCGGCTCAATTGTAATCATGTATTGTCTTTCCACTGACTGGATAGCACGCAACAAAAGCTTTTCACTGTACCTCGGTACACGTGACAATAAACTAAACCGTAAGTATGACTGCATTAGTGACATGTGATTCTAATACATATCCTTCCTTTTGATCAGAGTTTTGTCTTGCTTGTGGCAGCATTAGGATCGGCACTTTCCATCCACTGTTTGAAGGTGGTCTATGTACTATTTGCAAGGTGAGTCTGGGCACTTTCTGAAATTACACTGTTGTAATAAGCTACTGTTGGTGCAGAATAAAGCTGAGTGGTTATTATAATGCTTATTCCAGACAGGTGCATTGATCAGGAGTATCAAATCTTGCCTTCAATTTTCACCCAGCACCTTTCATAAATGCATAAGTCATGGGAGTAGAATTAGGCCATTCGGCCCATCGAGTCTAATTCACCATACAGTCATGGCAGATCTATCTATCCCTCTCAGCCCCATTTTCCTGCCTTCTTCCCCTGACCTCGTACAACCTTAGTGGGCGGCACGGTGGCGCAGCGGTAGAGTTGCTGCCTTTCCGCGCTTGCAGCGCCGGAGACCCGGGTTCGACCCTGACTATAGGTGCAGTCTGTACGGAGTTTGTACGTTCTTCCTGGGATTCTGGGCGCTCCGGTTTCCTCCCACACTCCAAAGACGTGCAGGTTTGTAGGTTAATTGGCTTCCGTAAAATTGTAAATTGTCCCTAATGTGTAGAATAATGTTAGTGTACGGCGTGATCGCTGGTCGGCACGGACTCGGTGGGCCGAAGGGCCTGTTTACGTGCCATATCTCTAAAGTCTTAAAGGTCTAAATCCACATTCTGTGAATATTTAAGCAATGATCGGTGTGAAACCTAACATTGACTCATTGAAATAATTGCCATTTTAGGGAGATTTTATCTGTGGGGTATGGTCCTTGGTGAGGTGATAATTTATTGGTGTGTTGCAGGATATCTACCTGGAGACTTCCTACATGTATGATGATGATGGCTACCAGTCCTATTGCACTGTGTGCTGTGGTGGGCGAGAGGTGTTGCTGTGTGGGAATGCAAACTGCTGCAGGTACGGCACTTGTATAAACTCTGAAAGCCTGGATTTTCCATTACTGGCAGTCTCACAAATTACCCTACACTAACTACTTTCTTGAAGAAAGCAATTTGGCAGTTCATTTAAGAGGCTTATAGATAGAGGGATTGAAGGGTATGGATCACGTGCAGGCCGAAGAGATTGGTGTCACGTAAAACTGAGGTGAATAGGAACTTTTTCACCCAGAGAGTTGTGAATTTGTGGTATTCTCTGCCACAGAGGGCAGTGGAGGCCAAATCACTGGATGAATTTGAGAGAGTTAGATGGAGCTCTAGGGGCTAGTGGAATCAAGGGATATGGGGAGAAGGCAGGCACAGGTTACTGATTGTGGATGATCAGGCATGATCACAATGAATGGCGGTGCTGGCTCGAAGGGCCGAATGGCCTCCTGCACCTATTTTTTATGTTTCTGTTTCTATGTATGGCACATACCTTGTGGGCCAAAGGGCCTGTTCCTGTGCTGTACTGGTCGATGTAGTAACATTAACAGTTACAGTAGGAAAATAACTGCAAGATGCTGATACAAAAAGAAGGGTCTCGACCTGAAACGTCACCCATTCCTGGAGTAACTCAGCAGGTCAGGCAGCATCTAGGAGAGGGGGAATGGGTGACGTTTCGGGTCGAGACCCTTCTTCAGACTTTTACAGTTACAGTAAATCATTTGTGTTGCCTTTGGAATTTGGAATGTAATTATGTTTCCTGTTCAATACTTTATCAAAAATAGCGGTATGAACCAGAGAAATGTGACATTGTTTTACAAATTTATACTGCACTTTATACCCGGCTATGAAAGTGGATGAATCAATTCTTGCCCAATGTCCCCCAAAAAATCCTATCCATGGGTTTCTCTAATCGTTGTATTTATTGATGTATTTATCATTACGGTATGTACATTGCATACTCTGTGAACCACATGTGAGCAAGGAATTACATTGCACCCTGGTGTATATGACAACAAATTCATCTGAATCTGAATTTCAATAGCAGGTGAACAAATCTGAATCTGAATAGCATTCTCAGGTGAACAAATTTACCAAACGTTTTTTGGAAGTTTGTGTTCATCCCTACTTAAATTACTTCTTCAAGAATGTTACATGATTTCACTGGCCATCTCTCATCCTTTACAATCCATTCTCCATTTCTGTCCCAAGAGAGAGTTAGATTTAGCTCTTAGGTCTAATGGAATCAAGGGATATGGGGAGAAAGCGGGAACGGGGTACTGATTGTGGATGATCATATTGAATTGCGGTGCTGGCTCGAAGGGCTGAATGGCCTGCTCCTCAACCTATTTTCTATGTTCCCAGGTGCTTTTGTGTGGACTGCATAGATATTTTGGTGGGTCCGGGTGCATCTGAAGAAGCTAAGGTCCAGGACCCGTGGCGATGTTACATGTGCCTGCCGCACGAAAACTACGGAGTGCTGAGGAGACGCGGAGACTGGACCATGAAACTCCAAGAGTTTTTTGCTAGCGACAATGGGCAGGAATATGTAAGTTGTACGGTTTCCCCCAGGCAAGAGAAGAGTCAAGTCAAGTCAAGTCAATTTATTTGTATAGCACATTTAAAAACAACCCACGTTGACCAAAGTGCTGCACATCTGACTAGGAAAAAAAAAAGAAACATACAGTGGCAGGCAGCCAAACACAACGGCGCGGCCATCTTGAACAAAATGTTAATTCAATCACCCACAGTCCAACAATAAAAGCACTAAACAGGCACCCAAAATTACCCAACCCCAAAAACCCCCCAAAACACAGTCCAACAATAAAAGCATTAAATAGGCATTCAAATCACACACCCCAAAAACCCCCAAAAACACAGTCCAACAATAAAAGCATCAAACAGGCACTCAAACCACCCAACCCCAAAAACACACAAAAAAAAGAAACATCCATCAAAGAAACATCCATCACAGTGAGTCTCCTCCAGTCCTCTCTCTCCTCACTGAAGGCCACAATGTCTTTCCCTTCTCCCGCTGTCCTCGCCCGCAGTCAGGTTGTTGTGGTTGCAGGCCGCAACGGACGGTCCACAGCGGGCCAAGCCCAAGGCGCGTCGCGTCGCAGCCGCTCCCGCAGCCTCCAAAGACGGCCGGCTCCGCTGATGATAAGTCCGATCCGGGGCGGGCGAACACGCTGTCCCTGTCGCTGCCGCTGTTGTTGCACGTCGGGGCGGTCGTGGCTCCCGACATTGAAGCCCCCGCCCAGCAGAGAAATATCCCGCGGCCATCCTAGGCCGCGCCGGACGGTGAAATGTCCTCGACCCAAGCCCCGCGATCCGGGGCGGGCGAACACGCTGCCGCTGCCGGAGCTCCCGATGTCGGCATCCACGTGGCCCGAACCTAAGGCGAGTCGCAGCCGCTCCCGCAGCCTCCGAAGACGGCCGGCTCCGGTGGTGGTAAGTCCGATCCGCGGGCTCTGCGAACCAGAGCCCTGGAGGCCGACAGCTCCAGGAGTTGGGCCGATGGTAGGCCGCAGCAGGAACGGAGACACGGCCCAGAAAACAAAGGTCGGGTCTCCGTTCTGAAGGGACACATATTTACAGTGTTAGTTTCCCCCTCCCCCCCACATACACACACAGTACACAAACACAAAAACACCACATCACAACTACAATTAAGACAAAAAAACCAACAAAAACACAAAGACAAATGGACCGCAGGTGAGCGGCAGCTGCTAGGGCAGTGCCGCCATTTTGGTGACTTTTGGTGAAGAGTCAGCAAAGAGTTTTAGGGCGGCACGGTGGCGCAGCGGTAGAGTTGCTGCCTCACAGCACTTGCAGCGCCGGAGACCCAGGTTCCATCCTGGCTACGGGTGCTGTACTGTACGGAGTTTGTACGTTCTCCCTGTGACCTGCGTGGGTTTTCTCCAAGATCTTCGGTTTCCTCCCACACTCCAAAGACGTACAGGTTTGTAGGTTAATTGGCTTGATAAATGTTTAAAAGAATTGTCCCCAGTGTGTGTAGGATAGAGTTAATGTGCGGGGATCACTGGTTGGCACAGACCCGGTGGGCCGAAGGGCCAGTTTCTGCGCTGTATCTCTAAACTATACTAAACTAAATCCAATTTTTACGTGCAACATTGCAACATGTTATAAACCTTATCTGTGTACAAATAACTACAAATTACTGCTCTCAATTTTTTTATTCCAGGATCCACCTAAAATTTACCCAGCCGTACCTGCTGAGAATAGAAAGCCAATCAAAGTTCTGTCGCTGTTTGATGGGATCGCAACAGGTAAATATCATATTGCAGTCTGGAGAATCAAAATGCATATTAGTGATTATATCACCTAATTTCATAATTACACAGTTTGCAAATTATTTATGAACGAACATGTGCTCAAAGACTTTCCCAATCGGTAGGTGTAAAGATTGCAAAAACCATGCAAAGACATGCATGGAGGTTTTAAACCAATCCACATAATCCCAAGTGATTTTTGTTAAAACTATGGAATTAGAACACATAGTTTCCACCACAAAAGAAGACCCCAGCTGAACGTTAACTGAACAACCTCACCAACCGTTAGTTGAATCCATGCAAGTAATTGTTAAATTGGCATTACAAGCATGAAGCACAAAATGAAGTTGTGAGCCAATTGACTATTGTTTAGAGATACAGTGCGGAAACAAGCCCTTGGCCCACCAGGTCCGCGCCGACCAGCGATCCCCGTTTGTATTAACACTATCCTACACCCACTAAGGACAATTTTTACATTTACCAAGCCAATTAACCTACATACCTGCATGTCTTTGGAGTGTGGGAGGAAACGGAAGATCCACGTAGGTCATGGGGAGAACGTACAAACTCTTTACAGACAGCACCCATAGTCGGGATGGAACCCGGGTCTCCGGCGCTGCATTCGCTGTAAGGCAGCAACTCTACTACTGCGCCACCGTGGTGCTCTGATGTATGATTGAGATACTTTAGTGTAAAATTGTTAGGTTATTCATTCATTTCTACTCTCAACTATTCTTTTCATTGACCAACATATGGGACAAGCAATGTATATCGAAGATAGACACAAAATGCTGGAGTAACTTAGCGGGACAGGCAGTCACCGGAGAGAAAGATTGGGTGAAGTTGTGGGTCGAGACCCTTCTTCAGAAGAAGGTAGAGCTGGAGGGTCAACCCGAAACATCACCCATTCCTTCTCTCCCGAGATGCTGCGTGACCCGCTGAGTTACTCCAGCATTGTGTGCCTACCAGTGCTTTATTGCGATGGTATGCACTGTTACGGTATATACCTGGACCTCCAAAAAGTAAAAAACTACTTTGTTTTACAGCATCCAAGAGCACTGCATGAACAATTATATGCCATTAAGCACCTTTGTGCATTGGCTTTAATCATTGTTTGTGTTTGCATTCTTATTTTCAGTGCCTAACAGCAACTTTTCGATGTTACTTTTGTTCCCCCCAGGAAATTTAGTTTTAAGGGATTTGGGATTTAAAGTTGAGAGATATGTTGCCTCTGAAATATGTGAAGACTCGATTGCAGTGGGAACAGTCCGGCATGAAGGAAGAATCACCTACGTGCACGACATCAGGAACATCAGCCGGCAGAACGTAAGAGAAACTGATTAATATCGCAACACCAAGGGATGGAACTACAGAGCCAGCACGGCTGCAGTTGTAAAGACTATCTCTCTTGGAATGTCAATTGGCTATTTCTGCCCAATTATTATGGACAATTCTGTAGCTGGAAAGAGGGTAAATGATCACAACATCAGTTCATAAGTGATAGGAGCAGAATTAGGCCATTTGGCCCATCAAGCCTACTCCGCTGTTCAATCATGGCTGATCTATCTCTCCCTCCTAACCCCATTCTCAATACATGATTACAATCTAGCCATTTACAGTGTATAGATACATGATAAAGGGAATAACGTTTAGTGCAAGGTAAAGCCAGTCAAGTCCGATCCAGGTGTCAGTTTATTATTTGTACGTGTACAGAGGTACAGTGAAAAACTTTGTTTGCGTGCCATCCTGTCAAATCAAACGACATATGCGCAGATCAAGTCAGAGCCACGTGCAAGAGACAGCGCAAAGAGTATCGTGTTAGAGCATTATAGTGTCACAATGTCCAATGAGGTCGGCAATGAGGTAGGTTGGAAGATCGGGACTATGCCTTAGCGACTGACTAGTCTGATAACAGTGGGGAAGAAGCTGTTCCTGAATCTGGCGGGACGTGCGTTTAAGATTTTGTATCTTCTGCTTGACAGGAGAGGGGAGAGGAGGGACTGGGGTGGAAGATGTTGTGTGTACAGTACGGGTGGTGCATCACACAAGATGATGAGAAGAGGCCCAGCTACTTATTTTCAAAGAACAAAGTTAGAGTTTGATGGGCATCTTACATGGAATCGACTATGTTTTTATTTCAGATTCATGAGTGGGGTCCGTTTGATCTGGTGATTGGAGGCAGCCCATGTAACGATCTTTCTATTGTGAACCCTGCAAGAAAGGGTTTATATGGTAAGAATAATCTTTTCAAGGTCAAACCAACAAGTATGTCTCTTCAGTTTCTAACTTTCTAAACTTTTTTCCGACTTTGTGCCTTCAAACAAATATTAATCCGATTAACTTGCTTGTCACAAGAGTCTGGATGATTTATTCCACGTCATAGACTGATGTCTAGTTGGCCCCCAATTGGTCCTGGGCATATTAGGCATTAATATTATAACTTTCATCTTGGTCCTTTACATACTAAGCATGAATCTAAGTGAACAGAAGCGTGTGAATTCAGACGTCATTCTTAAGTTCCAGTATTCTGATTGTAATCTTTTCCAGGTGATTTTCACTTCATCTTTTCTCCAGTTACTTCCTTTCGACATGACTATGCCTCTGCAATTAACTGGGAGAAAGATCATAAAACAAGGGACCAGCATTAGGCCATTCGGCCCATCGGGTCTGCTCTGCCATTTGATCTTGACTGATCTATTGTTACCTGTCAACTGTATTTCCCTGCCTCTCCCCTTCTCTATTCATCGATGTTCTGAATATTGTCCCACTGAACTTTACACAAGACACCTTATGCTTTGTTCCCCGGACATTATATTAACTGGCTCCACTACTTATCTTTAATCAGGGATCCATTTCTTACGGGTGCTACTAATTTATTTAGTGTAGCTCATTGAATTACTGCAGGAAATAGATCATCTGAAACTGCACTCTGTAAATGTGCCTTAAAGAGCAATGTTGGAAAAATATCTTGCATTTTATTCAAAATAACAATGCTTATATTACATATGAAGTATTCTCAACTTAAAGAAACAAAATATTGTATGTTCATTTAGAGTGAGACAGCCTTCTATATTGTACGCTGTAGTTACAAAGAGATTTATTAACTTCAGCGAATTTTAGTTTTGTTTATTTGATTATTATGTGACTGTGTGTGTACAGTGTAGTGTTTTTAATGTACAAGTAAGTGGCATGATGTAGTAATGTGGCTGAGAGAGACGCTAAGTGCTGGAGTGACTCAGTAGTTATTCCAACACTTTGTGTCTTTTTTGCAAGCCAGCATCTGCAGTTCCTTGTATCTCCAATCTGACAGAGAGAACTGGCTTGCATGATTGATACAGAGCATATTTGAGTTCATGTTAAATGAATTATTTTGCTGCATTCCTGGCCACATTGTAATGTCTTTCGGATAGTTCAGCCATGCTGTAATCTTGTCTCCTAAGCTAAAAATATGAGAGGGCTTATTTTAGCCGGGCCCAAAATTTCCAACAGGGCTCAGAAAAAGTGGCAACCATCTCTGATTCGTTGTCAGATTTAAGACTCTACTGGCAGCATGGCTTTGGAAATAGGAACAAGAATTCCTATTCAAATAGTTTCCAATACCACGCAGGGCCTCAAAGTTGTACAATGCTTATAGAAACATGGAAAATTCGGCCCTTCAAGGCATCACCGCCATTCAATATGAAGATGGCTGATCATCCACAATCAGTACCCCGTTCCTGCTTTTCCCCCATATCCCTTGATTCCGTTGGCCCTAAGAGCTAAATCTAACTCTCTCTTGAAAACTCCTCAAGTGTGGACGGGTTAATCTTCAAACATTGTTTGTATGATAAGCTTTAAGAAAACAAGACCCTGTCAATGTCTGTTGAATGAATTTGATGCCTAAAAACGAAACCAAAATGAAGTATGGTTTTTGCTGTGGATAGACACAAAATGCTGGAGTAACTCAGCGGGACAGGCAGCATCTCTGGAGAGAAGGAATGGGTGATGTTTCGGGTCGAGACCCTTCTTCAGACTGATATCAGGGGGAAGGCTTTTGTTATATTTTTTCTTCAATTTCCTGCTCCCTTCCCGTTGTTTTAATAATTAAAATGATGTTTTTCACCCATGGTTATAAATCGGAGAACGCCCATATACCATGGAGTTGCATTCATCATATCTATTAACCTCAAGATTGTCTACTAAGATACATCGCTGCTAGACCACATCCCAACTGCCTGTGCTCCAAAGAATAGTCCTGTATTGTCAACATAGTCTTTTAGTTTAGTTTAGAGAAACAGCGCGGAAACAGATCCTTGGGCCCACCGAGTCTGCGCCGACCAGCGATCCCCCCACACTATCCTACACCCACGAGGGACAATTTACAATTATAGAGAGCCAATTAACCTACAAACCTGTTCATCTTTTGAGTGTGGGAGGAAACCGGAGATCCCGGAGAAAACCCACGCGGGCCAAACTCCGTATGGACAGCACCCACAGTCTGGATTGAACCTGGTCCCTGGCACTGTGGGGCAGCAGCTCTACAGCTGCGCCACCGTGCCACCTCCGTTTATCATTGTAAAAGAAATACAAGTCAGTTTGTCAAGGTAGTGTTCAGAGGTTGTTTTTTCAATCATTATCAGTTTAGAGAAGTGTATGCACCTGTATATACACTCTGTGTATACACCCAGTATATACACCCTGTATATGCACCTTGCATATACACCCAGTATATACACCCTGTGTATACACCCTGTGTATACACCCTGTGTATACACCCTGTGTATATACCCTGTCTATATACACCCTGGAGGTGGATTGCCACTGCCACCATCAGGCACCTAGCTGTACTCCAGGCCACAGAATCTTTTAAATAGTATTTATCTCAATTAAATTATATATATTTAAAATATATAATAGTTTCACATAATGAAAATTGTAAAGTGTTTGGGAGATAGGATATTTTATATGAGTAGGATTTGGAATTAGAGGAGCAAATATGTAGGCAGATCGCAGGTAACTGTAGGAATAATCGAGCTGAAATGATAGGGAGACAAGGAACTGCAGGTGCTGGAATCCAGAACAAGACCCAAAGTGCTGGAGGAACTCAGCGGGTCAGGCAGCATCTGTAGAGGTAATGGGTTGGGACTTTTCTTGAAATGACAGGTGAGTTTGACTTCCCTGTGAAAGTAAACAAAAAGCAGGCACTAAAAATCTAAAAGAAAATCAGACAATGTTGAAAATACTCACGGATCAGGCAGTATCTATGGAGTGAGAAATCCAGTAAACCTTTCAGCTCAGTGACCTTCTGGGCATGTATTTCCAGCATTTTCGGTTTTCAATTCGTACATGGTAAGTTGTTTTTTAAATTGAGAGGAGGTAAATGGTGGTGATATCCTGGGAGCACAGCAACTATTAAAATAATTCTTTTGTAGTGGCCTGGATACAGTTAGAATAAGTCTGGTAGCCAGGCAGGTTTCACGGGATCTTTAAGGCCGATAATCCACAGTATCTTTTTCAATCATTATCAGTTTAGAGAAGTGTATGTACCTGTATATACACTCTGTGTATACACCCAGTACACTAGTGTGTGTAGGATAGTGTTAATGTGCGGGGATCGCTGGGCGGCGCGGACTCGGTGGGCTGAAGGGCCTGTTTCCGCGCTGTATCTTTAAATCTAAAAAATCTATTAAAAAGAAAATACACAGAAGGAATGAAGGATAAAACCCCTTAGGGGAAACCCCGCAGCCTCGGGCAGTCCCTCGTCCCTGTCCATCTAGTGCAGAGGGGGAAGACCCAAGGAGTAGCCTCATACCCAGGGAAAAATGTCAACATTTGTGTTACACAAAGTTTCAATGTGTGATAAAGGTTGAGGAGGTATATTTCAAGGCAAGAGTCCAGCGTGTTTAATTGTCATGTTTACTGATATGGAACAATGACATTCTGGCTTGCAGCAGGTTAACGGGTCTCATAGATAACATAGTGAAACAAACAAAAAAAGTTCATTGAATAAAATCCCAAATATTATTGCAAAACATAACAAAAACGCTAAGTTCCTAGCGCAACCAAGATTGTTCATAGTTCGAAGTTTAGTTGGTGTTTGTAGTGTTCAAGAGCATGTTGGTTGTTGGAAAAAAGCTGTTCCTGAACCTGGTGGTCATGGTTTTCAGACTCCTGTACCTTCTTCTCGGTGGCAAGAGTGAAACGAGAGGGTGAATGAATGAATGAATGAATGAATGAATAAGTTTATTGGCCAAGTATGTACACATACAAGGAATCTGCCTTGGTGCTCCGCTCGCAAGTAACAACACGAACATACAGTAAACAATTAGGAATAAGCATAAAACATTAAACCATTAAGATGACATCATTACAGTTTAAACATGTGAGTGAAATAAACCAGAGCAAAAAGAGACTACAGATTTTTGGTTGTTGAGTAGAGCTACTACTCGTGGACAAAAGCTGTTTTTATGTCTGGCTGTGGCTGCTTTGACAGTCCGGAGTCGCCTTCCAGAGGGAAGTGTTTCAAAGAGTTTGTGGCCAGGGTGAGAGGGGTCAGAGATGATCTTGCCCGCTCGCTTCCTGGCCCTTGCAGTGTACAGTTCGTCAATGGGGGGAAGGTTGCAGCCAACAACCTTCTCGGCTGATCGAATGATTCATTGCAGTCTCCGGATGTGGTGCTTGGTGGCTGAGCCAAACCAGACCATGATGGAGAAGGTGAGGACGGACTCAACGATGGCAGTATAGAATTGGACCATCATTGCCTGTGGCAGATTGTGGTCAAGACGTTATGGAATGGGCTGGTGGAATGGACAGATGGACTTCAATACAAAGAAGTGCAAAATGGTGCATTTTGAGTGGAAGGATGGCAAAAGATAAATGGAATGCAATTCCTGAGGGGTGCTGGAGCAGAAAGGGAATTGACTAAATATTAAAAGGTTTAAAAGTTGCAGGGAATAGCACTACTGGGATTGCTCAGCACAGATCAATGGGCTGATTGTGTGCGTCTGCTGTGCATCTTCCTTGATTCCTTCACCACAGGTCAATAGGACACATTGTAAATGCAATCTATTGTGCATTTGAGGCCTGGAGGGATGTGCTTAGGCATTAAAAGGCAATGTACAAACCATTATGAAAAGATTTGGAGGGTTTATCTGTTAGCCACTATTTTAGCCAATCCCATTGTCCGTTATCTCTGTGTAACAGTTGCTGATAGGGGGTGCATCTTGTCATAACGTTTGTCTTCAAGAACCACCTCTCTTTTCCCAGCCCACACTGAATATCGTTTACCTTTTAAAGGCATGAGGTGTTGCAGAGAGCTTGCGCGTACAGTTATTTGTATTATGCGGTTCTATAATTGCACAGAAAAGATAGCAAGAATTTGACCTTTAATACCCATGTGTCACGATAATAGTCCAAAACTGTTGTCAAACAAATATTGTTCAAACTCAGCCCTGCTGGACTGTTGCGTTTAATAGAAGTGGTTTTGCTGAAATTCAAGAGTATTTTCAGTGCACTTCAATTTTTATTTGCTAATGTTTATATGAACGTGGCATATCCAGAAACTCCATCGGATCAGTACATCACCCACTGTTGACTAACAGCGCAAATATGAAATGTATAAGGTTATCATTCATAATTGACCTTACTTCCATAAGCATTTTTCAATTACTTCTTCCTCTACTAAGCATGCATCTGAAAAATAATCCTTACAAATAGTCATATAAAAATAAATTCCAACCAGAGTAAATCCTTACAATGTATGTGGTTTGGAGCTGTTGCTTAGATATTTATGTACATTTGTTCTTCTGAATTTTGTTATATCTTATTCCACTTTCCCTATGATATGTACACCTGCTATTTTGTGTCTATCTTCGGCCTGGAATCTTACAACCATCTGTTTTAAAAAATGTCCCTTCCCGGATAATGTTTGATCTGCCTTCACTCACCCTTGATGCCTGCTTTCATCACTCTCTCCCTTTATCTCTTTTTCTAGATGGCTCCCTTTCTTTGTGTCTCTCTTTGCTCCATTTTCTGATGTCTCCCTTTCTCTCTCACTCGTGTGTGTTGGAAGCCTTAACTTCCGCAGCTGCGTCACTCTGTGTTACAAGGCTTCGGTTCTGAGAGCCTGCACCTCCAAGGTTTTCAGCAGTCTGTACTCTTTCCATGTGTCTCACCATCTTACTGCCTGGAACCATCAGGTAAAAACTCGAATGCTTTTTCCTTTTCCAGACTTTGTCCATCACAAAAATACGCTCCTTCTGATCTATTTCAGCATTAAATACCCCCAGCCACCAGGCAAAACCCAGCACAGGTGCCCCTCGACTTACGATGGGGTTACATTCCGATAAACCCGTCGTAAATCATAAATATCGTAAGTCGAAAACGCATGTAATACACCTAACCTACTGAACATAGGGGCGTGACAGCCCCCAACCGTAGCTGACTGGGAGCTGTGGCTCGCTGCCCTTGTCCAGCATCACCAGAGAGTATCGTACCGCGTGAGACACTGCCAGTCCGAGCAGCGGACAGGTCTGCCAGCCCGGGAAAAGATC
This sequence comes from Rhinoraja longicauda, assembly GCF_053455715.1. NCBI lineage: Eukaryota > Metazoa > Chordata > Chondrichthyes > Rajiformes > Arhynchobatidae > Rhinoraja > Rhinoraja longicauda. The sequence continues at coordinate 36,457,348 of NC_135974.1, forward strand.
CAAATTCGAAGTACGGTTTCTAATGAACGTGTATCGCTTTTACACCAGCGTAAAGTCGAAATATCGTAAGTCAAAGCATCGTAAGGCGAGGAGCATCTGCACTGCTGAGTTTCAGGAGAACTCTCTGGTGCTGTCTAGAAACGTTCTGGTTGCTGCACAGAATAGCTTGTGTAGGAAGGAACTGCAGATGCTGGTTTTCACTGAAGATAGACACAAAACGCTGGTGTAACTCAGCGGGTCATATCATATCATATCATATCATATCATATATATACAGCCGGAAACAGGCCTTTTCGGCCCACCAAGTCCGTGCCGCCCAGCGATCCCCGTACATTAACACTATCCTACACCCACTAGGGACAATTTTTACATTTACCCAGCTAATTAACCTACATCATCATCTCTGGAGAAAAAGAATAGGTGATGTTTCGGGTCGGAACCCTCCTTCAGACTGAAAGCGGGGGGGAATAAACTGGAGGCGAGAAACGGCCACAATGAATCAGGGCCGGCAACAGATGACCTGAGGAAGGGTAGAGCCCACAATGGCCCATTGTTGGCCAGAGAAGGTGTGATAACAAGGATGTGAACCGAGGGACTGGCAGGCAGGGAAGGGCGAGTTGGGAGAGAGGGAATGCAGGAATTAATTGAAATTAGTGCAATTAACGTTCATACTGCCCAAGTGAAATATCAGGTGCTGTTTCTCCAATTTACATGTGGCCTCACTCTGACAGAATAGCTTCGTGGTACTGGAGATATGATAGGTTTGCTGGAGATCCTGTCAAGTTGCTGTTCATGTTCCAATACAATATGCATCCTGTCACCTTTAACTTTCTCATTAGATCAGCATTTTTTTTAGTTTAGTTTAATTTAGAGATACAGCACAGAAATAGACCCCTTGGACAACCGACCAGCGATCCCCGCACATTAACACTACCTGGCACACACTACCGACAATTTTACATTTTATAGCTAGCCAATTGACCTACAAACCTGCACGTCTTTGGAGTGTGGGAGGAAACCGAAGATCTCGGGGGAAACACACGCAGGTCACGGGAAGAACGTACAAACTCCGTACAGACAGCACGCGTAATCAGGATTGAACCCGGGTCTCTGGCGCTGTGAGACTGTAGCTCTACCACTGCGCCACCGTGCTGCCCTTACTGATATATTATAGAATAAAACCATTCATAACAGATTGATGATGAATGTACGTGGTGAGTTAGATACTTATTGATAATATACAGGTCCACCACCAACTAGTTACGGCAACTAGTGGTCTGGCACCTCCTCTAATCCGGACAGAATTATGAGGGCGCACTTGGAATCCCCCCCCAGAGGTTCCCCCAAACAGGTGAGATGGGCAAAGTTTAAATTAGATGTGTGGGACAGAGAGTGATGGGTGCCTGGAATGCACTGCCTGGGGTGGAGGCACTGCCTGGGGTGGAGGCAGATACAGCGGACAGGTCTGCCAGCCCGGGAAAAGATCCAAATTCGAAGTGTGTGGCATTTAAATGGCTCTTGGATAGGCATGTGGATAAACTGGGAATAGAGGAATCACTCGCAGCCAGAGGAAATCACTTGAACTTGGCATCATGTTCAGCACAGACATTGCGGGCTGAACTACCAGTTCCTATGTTGTACTAGTCTATGTTCTACAAATATCTCGTGCTCATTGATGCTGATTGGTATAAACAAAAGTGTTAATGAAGGGTGGAATGATGTATTTTGCATTAATACAAGTCCATACATGTGTTGCTCATCATCGTGGGTTTTCTGTGTTTCATTGCAGAGGGCACAGGGAGACTTTTCTTTGAATTTTATCGACTGCTTCATGACACCAGACCAAAGGAGTGGGAAGACCGGCCGTTCTTCTGGTTATTTGAGAATGTTGTTGCCATGGGTGTCAACGATAAAAGGGATATCTCACGTTTCTTGGAGGTAGGAACTGAATGTGTCGGGTTATATTGTTTTTGACCTTTTCTCAATGTCATTCATCGTGTGAATCTCACTACAACACTGTGTGGTCTATCATAGACCCACAGAGCTGTACTACACAGACACAGGTCCTTCGGCCCATCTTGTCCATATTGGGCTTGCCCCATTTGCCTGCATTTGGCCCATGGTCTTCTAAACCCTTCCTATCTGTCGAAATGTCTTCTAAAAGTGGTCATTGTACCTGCTTCTGCAGCTTCCTCTGGCAGCTCATTCCAGATACAGGCTGCCCTGAGAGAGAAAATGTTACCCCTGAGGTCCCTCTTACATCTCTCCTCTCTCACCTTAAGTATATGCCCTTCATATTCATATGAAGTATATAACTTCAGGTAGTCCCTGCTTTCCCTCTCTATCCCCTCCCCCTTCCCAGTTCTCCCACTGGTCTTCCCGTCTCCGACTACATCCTATCTTTGTCCTGCCCCCTCCCCTGACATCAGTCTGAAGAAGGGTCTCGACCCGAAACGTCACCCATTCCTCCTCTCCAGAGATGCTGCCTAACCCGTTGAATTACTCCAGCATTTTGTGTCTACCTTCGATTTAAACCAGCGTCTGCAGTTTTTTTTCCTTAAGTATATGCCCTTTCAGTTTTTTAATCATTTACCCTGGGAAAAAGATGGTGAGTATTTACTTTATCCAAGCCCCTCATGATCTTGAATGCCTTAAAAAGGTCACCCCTCAGCCTCCTACGCTACAAAGAAAGAAGTCCCAGCCTTTTTTTTAGAGATACAGCGCGGAAACAGGCCCTTCGGCCCACCGAGTCCGCGCCGCCCAGTGATCCCCGCACATTAACACTATCCTACACAGGGACAATTTTTACATTTGCCCAGCCAATTAACCTACATACCTGTACGTCTTTGGAGTGTGGGAGGAAACCGAAGATCTCGGAGAAAACCCACGCAGGTCACGGGGAGAAAGTACAAACTCCGTACAGACAGCACCCGTAGTCAGGATCGAAACTGAGTCTCCGGCGCTGCATTCACTGTAAGGCAGCAACTCTACCGCTGCGCCACCGTGCCGTCCAATAACTTAAGCCCAGGAAACATCCTGGTGAATCTCTTCTGTCTCATTGTTTGCAGTTCTCTTATTAATGAAGAAAACTTGCAGATAATCCTTTGACTGAATTACTTCTGTCTCAAGGGCAAAAATAAATGAAAAATGGCAAAAGGTTTTGTCAGAGGCATGGAAAAGATGCTGGAAATCTGAGATGAAACCAGAAAATTCTCCAGACACTGTTGGTCAGACAGCTCCTGTGAAGAGACAGAGTTAGTGGTTCAGGTCAATTCTCTTTTGTCTGAACAGCCATTTCGCCATCTCTAGCTATTATTGCAAAACTTAACAAAAACCACTGAGACATTAGCGCAACCAAGATTTTTCATCAGAGTACACCAGCAAAATGTGAATAATGAATTTACCAATTAATAGTATGAACAGGAGGCATAGTGGTACAACTACTGCCTTACAGTGCCTGAGACCCGGGTTTGATCATGACTACGGGTGCTGTCTGTACGGAGTTTGTACGTTCTCCCCGTGACCTGCGTGGGTTTTCTCCGAGATCTTCAGTTTCCTCCCACATTCCAAAGACGTGCAGGTTTATAGGTTAATTGGCTTGGATTCAATGTAAAAAATTGTCCATAGTGTGTGTAGGATAGTGTTCATGTATGGGGATCGCAGGTCGGTGCGGAACGGGTGGGCCGAAGGGCCTGTGTCCACACTGTTTCTGTAAAACTAAAGATTAAAACCAAAAAAAACACCAGCATTTTGTAACCTGTATCGGAAAGAAAACTACAGATGCTGGTTTAGATCGAAGGTAGACACAAAATGCTGGAGTAACTCAGCGGGTCAGGCAGCATCTCTGGGGAGAAGGAATGGGTGACGTTTTGGGTCGAGACCCTTCTTCAGACTGAAGAAGGGTCTTGACCCGAAACGTCATCCATTCCTTCTCCAGAGTTGCTGCCTGACCCGCTGAGTTACTCCAGCATTTTGGGTCTACCTTTTGCGACCTGTATTTGCTTCAACATAAAGTGTTTTCCTCTTCTCCCCCAGTGCAACCCAGTAATGATCGATGCCATCGATGTCTCTGCTGCACACCGAGCTCGCTACTTTTGGGGAAACCTACCAGGAATGAATAGGTTAGATGTTATTTTGTTCTTGCAGAGTAATTTTGTCCAGCTATTATTCAATTGCTAGTTGATATCAAATGCTTTGCGTGATGACGATAACTAATCTGATATATTAATAACCCTAAAAGAAAACAGAAATTGCAGTAAATACTTAGCAGGTCAGACATATTAAAGAGTGTGAGAAACTGGATTGTCTTTTCAGCTCGATGACCTTTCATCAGCACTGTTTCAAAGGACAGTCATTATCCTGTGGCATTAACTCTGTTTCTCTCTCCACATACATTACATGGCCTGTTGAGTGTTTACAACATTTTATATTTTTATTTTAGATTTCAAGCATCTGCTGATTTGTGATTTTGCACAAATAAACTTGTACTTGGCTGTCTGTATTCGGTGCAGTATTAGATTTTCCAGGAGCTTTGATCAACCATTCATCAAATGAATGAAAGCCCAACTGGTACATTTTAGTAGTATTGGTAGATGAAACCTTTTATATGACAGTCCCTGTGCATTAATTTAATAGGTGTGAACCGGTTTCTAGTAGTTATCTTCCACCAAGTTATTGGCAAGAGACAATGGTACTCAGTAATTATTTGTCAATACTGTTAGCACGGCTCTCCAACCTTGCAAGTGTTCAGGAGTCAAGTATATTTGTCAATGTCCTGGACATGAATTGGAACAATGAAATTCTTACTTGCTGCAGTTTTACAGGTACATTAGATGAAACCACAACCATAATAAATATATAACAAATTATCAGTTGTTATAAGTAAGCTATACCACGATAGTACAAATAGCATTACACATAGCACAACCATAGAAACATAGAAAATAGGCGCAGGAGTAGGCCATTCGGCCCTGCGAGCCAGCACCACCATTCAATGTGATCATGGCTGATCATCCAAAATCAGTACCCCGTTCCTGCTGTCTCCCCATATCCCTTGATTCCGTTCGCCCCAGGAGCTAAATCTAATTCCTCTTGAAAACATCCAGTGAATTGTCCTCCACTGCCTTCTGTGGCAGAGAACTCCACAGATAGCCTAGTGGTTTAGTACAGTTGAGGTGGGGCTGTGCAGGGTGGTTCAAGAGCCTAATGGTTGTTGGGAAGGAGGCTGTTCTTGAACCTGTAGGTCACGGTTTTCAGGCTCCTGTTCCTTCTTCCCGATGGTAGCAGCAAGATGAGAGTGTGACCAGGGTGGTGTGGGTCTTTGTTCAGTGAGAGGAGAGTGTGGGCCAGGGTGGTGTGGGTCTTTGGTCAGTGAGAGGAGAGTGTGGGCCAGGGTGGTGTGGGTCTTTGGTCAGTGAGAGGAGAGTGTGGGCCAGAGTGGTGTGGGTCTTTGGTCAGTGAGAGGAGAGCATGACCAGGGTGGTGTGGGTCTTTGGTCAGTGAGAGGAGAGCATGACCAGGGTGGTGTGGGTCTTTGGTCAGTGAGAGGAGAGTGTGGGCCAGGGTGGTGTGGGTCTTTGGTCAGTGAGAGGAGAGCATGACCAGGGTGGTGTGGGTCTTTGGTCAGTGAGAGGAGAGTGTGGGCCAGGGTGGTGTGGGTCTTTGGTCAGTGAGAGGAGAGTGTGGGCCAGGGTGGTGTGGGTCTTTGGTCAGTGAGAGGAGAGTGTGGGCAGGGTGGTGTGGGTCTCTGATGATGTTAATTGCCTTATTATTCGGCACAATTTTAAACTTGTCCTGTGTTCTTGCGCCACTGGGCTTTGAGGCTGAATTGAGAGGACTGGAAGGAGGATTTTGTTTTCTGGCAGCTGTAAAGATCCACATGGAAGATGGCAGAAAGGTCTCATTGGAAATTAAAACAATCACATCTATCCAATAGGCAAAGTTCTTCTGCCACTGAGAACAAGCACAGTGCTAAGGTGGCGAGGAGCAGGGTTTTGTTTTCATCCCCATTGATCTGGAAGGGCTTGATCTGTACATAATGTGTAGAAAGTGATAGTTTCCCCAAACTGCAACAGTGACCTCTCTCAACAAAAATAAACAATCCCAACTACAAATTTTCTCTCAAGCCTGCAAATGACAACCATTGTTAATACCAGTATGAGCATCAATATAATCAATGGTTAGAGTACTTTGACTGTCAATATCAATATTACAGACACATTCAAACTAGAACCAGGCCTTCCAAGAGTTATTGGAAAATGTGTAGAAGGTGGTAAAAATTTGGAACATGGGGCATCTTGGTCGGCATGGATAAGCTGGGCCGAAGGGCCTGTTTCTGCACAATATGACTCTCTTACCCTTCTGATGGCAGTACTTGATCCTGGATCAGGTATTAATGGTAAATATGAAGTTGGTTGATATTTGATACCAAAGGTTTTGAGGAAATATTGGGTATATGGAGTAAGGTCAGAGATCAGCACTGCAATACTTGAGAGAGTGTCTGGCCGTTTCCTGTTTTTAGGCTTCTGTCATGTTTCAAAACCAAGTGTCTGTTTCCTGTGCTGCACACTGGCCCCAGCCTGGTTTTCTGAAGGAAATCTCACTATACTGGAACATGGTCTTTTATTATTTCCTACTCATTCTCACATCTCTATGAATAAAAGTGACAATGATAGGAATTGACTGCACTCATATCTTATTGGATGGTGTGAGCCTACACTGTTAGCATTGGATCTGATCTCTCTAAATCCACTTGCGTTGAGAGTGTAAGAAAATAACTGCAGATGCTGGTACAAATCGATTTATTCACAAAATGCTGGAGTAACTCAGCAGGTCAGGCAGCATCTCGGGAGAGAAGGAATGGGTGACGTTTCGGGTCGAGACCCTTCTTCAGACAATAGCGTTGAGAGTGTATGTGGTGTGCCAAAGTATTTTAAGATTCATGTTAAGCGTGGTGTAGTGTGGGTATTCTGCCGCGAGTCTAAAGCATATAGCTTGTACTTTTTGTAGGATCTTTAGAAAACGTCATGCAGTCATATAGTTCAGACATACGTCAATTCAATAATAAGTGGAAATTTTAATTTTGAGAAGTGTTTTAAATTAATCTGATAAATTCCTAGTGTTACTCTTTAGTGAGTGTATAATTCAGAAATTACTGATTTATGCAGATGTTTGTAGGCTTTCACCAGATTTCCTTTGTCACTAAATTATTGAAGACGATAATCTCTTTACTTTAATTGGATTTATACTTCTTAAAGAACAGAAAGGGTAATCTCACTTTATTAATGATATATTCCATCAAATGACTTCCAGGCCTGAAAGTTGCATTGGGTTGAGTTTCTTATATAAACTTGAAACATTTTAATCTCTAGGTTTCATGTAAAATTATTATTCATGATTATCTTGATCCTGATCTTTTTGATGCATCATTTAAAGGAAAATGCATCATATTTTCCACATTGAGCAACAATGAATAATGATGCCAGACATATGTTTGGTTTCCAAGCATGAAACTGAGTAAATAAAAGCAGTGTCGGTATGGTTCACTACTCAGGAAGGTTTTGTGGAGAGAGAGAAGCCAGTTTTTCATCTCCGTAGTTGCAATCTGACCTACTGAGATTTTACTGTTTTCATTTCAGATTTCCAGTAGCTACTGACGTTTGGTCTTAAAAATATGTGCATGATGATCATAGACTTGAGTTCATTGAGAATAGAAAAAGCATTTGTTTAGTTCAAGAAGAAAAAAAAAGTTTGGCATAATGTAAATTGTTTAGTTGGAACACTAGATGTACAAAAACAAAGAAGCCACTTTTAAAATAATTCTTTGGAAAGAACTGTGTTAAAGTGATGGCATGTGCATATTCTTTGGCATGTAAATGGCAATATAACTGGGTTTCCTGCGGGTGCTCCTGTTCTGTTTCCTCCCACACTCCAAAACCGTGCAGGTTTTGTAGGTTAATTGGTGTCTGTAAATTGTCCCTAGTGTGTAGGACAGTTTTTCGTTTGTGGGTTGATTACTGGTCGGCATGGACTTGGTGGACCGAAGGGCCTGTTTCTACATTGTATCTCTAAAGTCTAAAGTTTTCAAATAAATAGCATACATAGCATGTACCTAATGGTTTCCATCTGTACTGAATGATACTCTGATGTTATTTTTGTCAAGAATCACCACTTGACAATAGCGTATATTGAATAGTACAGGTCGCTCCAGGTAACATCAGGGTTCCATCTGTGCAGAGGTGGGCAAGTCAGTTTTATCCGTAAGTTGGAAAATAAACCACAATCACCCCCTATGATAACCATACCTCGGCAGTATTGTAATAACTGGCATCCAAAGCACAGAAGACTGACAAGAAAGAACAATTACTAAAGGTTGAGAGAGGAAACGTGTTCTGACATTTCGCAGGAACAAATGTATGTACTTAGGTTGGGCATATTTTAATTTAACAACGTTGTGGGAGCTCGTCCATATGCAGTGGTGCCCGTAAGTCGGGTGTTCGAATCCCAGGGATGCCTGTGTTAACTTAATTGTAGTTAATTTAAATGTACTGCTGCAGCAATGTGTAGGTTAACAATGTGGGTATGTAGGTTAATTGGCTGGGATAATTAAATGTAAAAATTGTCCCTAGTGTGTGTAGGATGGTGTTACTGTGCGGCGATCGCTGGGCGGCGCGGACCCGGTGGGCCGAAGGGCCTGTTTCCGCGCTGTATCTCTAAATCTAAAAAAAAAAAAATATCTTCCCTAAAATTCATCCAGTGGGATTTATTTTAATACATAGAAGGTAGACACAAAATGCTGGAGTAACTCAGCGGGTCAGGCAGCATCTCGGGAGAGAAGGAATGGGTGACGTTTCAGGTCGAGACCCTTCTTCAGACTGATGGCAGGGGAGGGTGCGGGACAAAGATAGGATATAGTCAGAGACCTAACCCTAAACCCTAACTCCAATCCTAATACATACCTATTGCGTTTTTTCTTGCAAGGGCTCTACTGCAGCTGGTAACTACAGTGGATTTCCCCACACCTGTATAATAAAAAGGCACTGTATGTGTTGCACTGTTCATCTGGTTATTTTTCCTTCTGAATCATAAGTCGTGTCTCTCTCTGGAGACTTGAACAAAATGATCTGAGCTGGAAAGCTGAGAGAGCGCTGAACTGAAGGTGGTGCCTGCTCATAGCTGAGATATTAAATTGGTGTTGAGTTTGCTCTTTTATGAGGATGTCAAAGATCGTATGGTATCCATCAAAACCTGGTTATTGTTTGTGGGAGCTGGGTTTGTACAAACTGCCTGCTGTGATCACTTGTGCCGGCGACTATGCTTCACGTCTACCCACTGTTCATCATCAGTAAAATACTTTGTGATGGGCAGGGGCTGTGATGTTTATTGCCTAAATGCAGTTTTGTTTTGTTGTCTGTCTGTCCGTCTTTTGATCTTTTATTAGTATGTTAATGTGAGATCACTAAAATCAGTTTTTATTACTTGTGTTGCATTTCTCCATAAAGAGGTTTGTTGTTCTTTGATTAGCCAGCATCATATTTTCGCTGTTATTGTGATTAGTCTTCAGTTATAACAAAAAACATGTTTCTGCATTGGTTAAAAATGCATGATTGAGAAATTGCATGGAATATTTGACACTGAAGTCAGATTTTCCACTTTCTCAGGCCCCTGGTCGCTTCCTCAGCAGATAAACTGGAACTCCAGCACTGCCTTGAGCATGGTAGGATAGCGAAGGTAAGCTCCTCTCCATACACACTTTCATCATTTACTCACTTGAATGTTAAGTAGTCATCCATCTACATTTAGTAGATCTTTCTAGTACCCGGGGCGATTTTCATTGTAAGGATCACTGTATTACCATCTCCTCTCTCTGTGGCTTCAACAGAAATGTGTTGGGATTGTTCTCCAAATGATTTACAGGTTTGTAGGTTAATTAGCTGCGGTGAAAATTGTACATTGTCCCTAGTGTGTGGGATGGTGATAGTGCACGGGGATGGTTGATCGGGGTGGACTCGGTGGGCCGAAGGGCCTGTTTCACACTGCATCTCTAAACTAAACCAAAGTAAACTAAACAATCAATATAATAACAGTTAATATAAGTTCTTAGCCTTGTGTATTCCCCCCCCCCCCCCCCCTTTGCTGAAGGCACTGGGATCGTTCACACTGGTCACATTTTTCAAATTGAGTAAAGCGATATGAGAGATTGCCCATATTCTGTCAATGCCAATGCACTCAAGGATCTATGGAGCCTGCAGTCCAGGTATTCCAGGCTCCTGTACCAATAATCATTCCTTTTCCTGCACAGTTACTCTGCATTTGTAATATGAATCTCCTGATTAGGAAACATGGCAAATGAAATTCACTAATAGTTTCGTATTTAATTATTTTGGGAAAATAAATAAATGATAAATCTCCTCAGCCATTGATTCTGAATTGGAAAATTGATTCCAAGTAAAGCCAATTGCTGTCATTAAAATGTTCTCAGCTTGTTGGCTTGGAGTTTGGCATCGAAAGAAATGTACATCTTTCCTTTGATACTAGCAAGATTTCTACTGAAACCTGAAGGCATCATCACCTCTCTATCTGGTTACACCTATCGCATAGACCTGGCCCTCTGTGCTGCTGTAGACCGGCAAGCTTTCCTGTTTCTTCTCAGTCCTGATACTGGGTCCCAACCTGAAGCATCAACGTACGCATTTTGCCTCCACAGCTGCTGAATTCTTCCTGTGTTCTGCTCTTGTTCTGACACTGGCGGTTTGTTCTGGAACCTTTGGTCAAACTGAGCTTGCATATTGGAGATAACGACACATTAGACACGTCGTAGGCATAGAATGGAGGAGAATTTCTGAGGACTGCCAGATTTGCATCAGTTCCTGTTGATAGATGGAATCAAAGGCATTTGTACGGTCCTAAAGGGTCATGTATGCTGATTGAGGCGGCTTCCTACATTTCATCGTTTTCTCAATCTTTCTTGCTGCACCAACTCTAACAGGCTTCCTGTTGGAGAGGAAGTCATCAACAAGGTTGGCACAGAAGGAGGTATTAGTTGTCTTCATGGGCTGAAAGGAGATTAAATGAGCTGAAGAGATGTATCCCAGGCCACTACTGATGGCAGAGGAGGAGATAAGGGGGTTCTGATAGAAACTTTCAAATCCTCACCAGCCGCAGAAGAGGTGTCGGGTGATTTGAAAACAGTGCATTTTGTATCTTTATGCAAGATGAGTGTAGGGATAAGTGAGGTACTTACTGGGTGGTGGGTCTAACATCATTGGTAGGGAAATTATTGGAAAGGATTCTGAGGAATTGATCAGGGATAGTCAGCAATGTTTGTTAAGAGGAGGTCCTGTCTGACTAGTATTACATTTTGCAAGGAGGTGATCAGATGGATGTGTTGCTTTAAAAGTAATGAGGATTTTGAAAATACATAATTCTGTTGTGAAATTGAGGTAATGATTTATTTGCAATGTGTTGAAACTCAGATTTTAAATTGGATATCTCGTGAAATGGACCCTGACATTTTTTATTGCAATGTTCTACAGTTTAGCAAAGTTAGGACCATAACAACAAGGTCGAACTCCATCAAGCAGGGCAAGGATCAACATTTCCCAGTTATCATGAATGGGAAGGAAGACATTCTCTGGTGTACAGAACTGGAAAGGTGAGCCTTTCAAATGCCTCTTTCACACCCATTTTCAAGTTCATTTTTCCTCCCCATTTCAGTTTCATTGAACCTACTTTCAGTTCCTCCCTTTAACCACATAGACGTCCTCCACTCAGTGTCTGACCTTGAATCAAGCTTGAATCAAGGACATACGTGAGGAGAATCACAGTCCAACCCAGACACTTAATATTATTTAACACAGCGTTTCAAATCATAGGTGGATAACAGTAACCACGAGGGGTCCCGATCCAAAACGTCACCCATCCACATTCTCCAGAGACGCTGCCTGATCTGCTGAGCTACTCCAGCACTTTGTGTCTTTGGATTACAGTAAAGTGTTTCACATGAAATAAAACTCAATAGCGATGGAATATTATGATCTGCTGTTGATTGCATTAGCTTTTTGAAAATGTTCTGTGTCGTAGAAACTTGCAATCAGAAAAAAAATCATTTCTATACTAAAAAGAAATGTGTTTACAGCAATATAAAAATCTGCTTCAGTTACGGTGAGTATATTTAACTGGTTTGAAATTATCTTATCGCACTAGAGTAATTGCATGAAACCAATGATAAAAGATCTGGAGAAGAATGCTTACTCCCAGGAACTAAACTGCAACCCACCTTCGTTGAGACCCCAAAATGGGTAGAAACATAGAAAATAGGTGCAGGAGTAGGTCTGATCATGGCTGATCATCCCAAATCAGTTCCCCCTTCCTGCCATCTCCCCATATCCCTTGATTCCGTTAACCCTGAGAGCTATATCTAACTCTCTCTTGAAAATATCCAGTGAACTGGTCTCCACTGCCTTCTGTGGCAGAGAATTCCACAGATTCACTACTCTCTGGGTGAAAAAGGTTTTCTGCATATCAGTCCAAAATGGCCTACCCCTTATTCTTAAACTGTGACCCCTGGTTCTGGTCTCCCCCAACATCAGAAACATTTTTCCTACAACTCGCCTGCCCAATCCCTTAAGAATGTTATATGTTTCTATAAGATCCCCTCTCATCCTTCTAAATTCCAGTGAATATAATCCATATATCCATTCTTTCATCATATGTCAGTCCCACCATCCTGGGAATTAACCTGGTGAACCTACGCTGCACTCCCTCAATAGCAAGAATATCCCTCCTCAAATTAGGAGACCAAAACTGCACACAGTACTCGAGGTGTGGTATTGCCAGGTGGTGTTGAAATTGTTGTCTATTTAAATAACCAGGGGGTGTGAATATAGTACAGGCAACCCCTGTGTTACAGCCATTTCGGGTAATGGAAACTTACCCTTACAGAATTCACAAACCACTACCCAGAAATTTGAGAGGGAAAAAAATTTGCTCTCATGAAATTTATGTCAAAAAGGGTACACACTTTTTTTGCAACTTGTATTTTTTGACGCTCGTTCGGTTGATGCGGCCTCGTGTTGTGGATAATCACGATGCCGTTTTCTTGGTTGTAAGGTGTCGTAGGGAGGTCTGTACTTGACGTGATGATCTGCATTGAAACTCTCTGCCTCATCATCTTGTCTTTCAAGATGGCTGCCTGGAACTGAAAAATAGATTAAATTTTCATTTAAGCCTCATCCCAAAGAGGTGTGGATTCACCCTAGAGGCATGCGGGTTAGTAGGTTAATTGTGAGCCTCTGTAAAATTGCCCCAAGTGTGTAGTGAGTTGGTAAGAAAGCGGGATAATGTAGAGTTAGTGTGAACAGATGATTGATGGTTGGCATGGACTCAGTGAGCCGTAGGAGCTGTATCTCTAAACTAAACAAATGCTCAAGTTTAATCAAAATCAAACTATTATTCCACAACCATCTAATGTGCAATTTCTTTCTGGAGTAAACGAATGTTTAAATTTTTTTTATTTCGGATACATGATGTTAAAAAAATTGTAAACAATTGGATACGATTGGAGTTAGTACGTTCTCCCCGTGACCTGCGTGGGTTTTCACCGAGATCTTCGGTTTTCTCCCACACTCCAAAGATGTTCAGGTTTGTAGGGTAATTGGCTTGGTAACAAATGTAAATTGTGTATAGGACAGTGTTAATGTGCAGGGATCGCTGGTCGGTGCGGACTCGGTGGGCCGAAGGGCCTGTTTCCGCGCTGTATCTCTAAACTAGAAAAACTAAACAAGTTGACTAGATTAAGGTTAAGTATCATTGGGACCATTTCTGGTAAGCGACGTGGCAGATAGCTGAGAAGCAGGTGAAGGTGACGTGATCAGAGAAATAATCTTGAGAAAATTGCTCCAAGGTAAAATGACTTGCATTATTACAATGTGCATTACACAATGCAAACCATAAAAAATGTATTCTGAGCCTCTGGTAATTCTGATTACTGAAGTATACACCGACAAATGACCTCCAGGTTTACAGAAGAACAAAAATAATAGTTCAGTTCAGTTTATTGTCACTTATATCGAGGTACAGTGCGAAGCTTTTGCTGCTATTGTTGCCTACTTCCATGAGGCAATGGTTTGCTAGCATCTGGAATATGACCTATTCTTGTTGGTATGCTCTCTCCAGTCCACTGCCCACCATTTATTTCATGGGTCCTGACTATACAACGGGTTATTTGCTCTAGAGTTTTGCTGAGCTAGTGGGCCTAGACAAGTATGACCTGGGATGAAGGAAAGTGATGGAATGAGGGTTATTCAGGTATTTGTGAGTAGTCTTGGGAGCAGCCAGCAATAGTTAGGTACATTCAAGATGGACAAATTTTGTAAAAATACTTCAGATGCTAGGTACTTTATTTGCATGTGTACAGAGCTGTTTTGGGTACAGATATGTGTTTCTTTAGATAGACACAAAAACCTGGAGTAACTCAGCGGGACAGGCAGCATCTCTGGAGAGAAGGAATGCGTGACGTTTCGGGTTGAGATCCTTTATCTGGTTTATCAGTGCAATTCTATTGTCAATTTTGTGCTCACCTTTGTAATTACATGTTTGTAAAATAGTTATTAACCAATTTCTGTGCTCTATTGCAAAAGAAAACTTGATCTGAAAAGAGAAAGTCATTTCTTTCTCTGAGGATAGTGCCTGGCCTTTGTATTTGCTGCATTTTCTGATCATTTCACTTAAAGGTTTCTTAAGGGCCTGTCCCAGTTACGCACTTTCTAAGGCGACTGTCAAAGTCGTAGCAGATCGCCGAAATGTTCTTTTACCCTACGACAATGACCACGACAATGCCGAGTCAGGTCGATACAAGTTACTTTTTTGTGAAACTAGCACCTGGCTAAGAGATTACACCGTCTTCAGAAAAATCGCAAAATTCCCACGCTTACCTGACCCACTACGATTCATTGAAGACTCCTCACGATCATGCCCGCGACACCCCGGCCAACGTTCGGCGACAGCCTAGTCGCCGGCAGTCGCCTTAAAATCACCTAAGTGGGACACGCCCTTTATTTGTTACAAAATCTATGTTATAGTCTGTCTAATTGATTTAATCATTTATAGGGAAAGCCTATTGGATCAGAATAAACCAATATACTAAGAGAAAAGACCTCTCACTGTACTGTAGTTTCTGTGATCTTTAGTATTTTCTTCCTTTAAGGAAGAAATATCATCTCTAAATCGTCAGCGCTTGTACCACACATAATGTGACCTATGTGGGAAAATATTTTCTAGGATGAAATATTTTTTTGAGACTATTATGATTCAGCCTCTGTAACTAGATTTATGTTGTTCATAAAGTTCCTAAATAATAATGTCATACAAATGTTCTTTATCTGTTGCAGAATCTTTATAGCTGCTAGATGCCTTCGTGAGGCTATGTCACGTAGCTTTATATAAGTGATGCCAGGTGGCACTCATTCTGTGCAACTAAATCCGTGTACTTTTGGATGTAAGGGGAAAGTAGCTGTAAGAATCATGTAGGAAAAACTAGACCCAGGATTGATGATGTGGGCGGAGGCAGGTGGGATTAGTATCTTGGTCGGCAGGGGCAGGTTGGGCCGAAGGGCCTGTTTCCATGCTCCATGACTCTCTGTGTTCATATTTTTGCCCAGCTATCTCAACCTCCTTGCTGTGCTCTGCGGAACACATGGAAAACATAGAAACATAGAAAATAGGTGCAGGAGTAGGCCATTCGGCCCTTCGAGCCTGCACCGCCATTCAATATGATCATGGCTGATCATCCAGCTCCGTAGCCTGTACCTGCTACTCGGATAGATTAGGCGAGTGGGCAAATGCATGGCAGATGCAATATAATGTGGATAAATGTGAGGTTATCCACTTTGGCGGCAAGAACAGGAAAGCAGAGTATTACCTGAATGGTGACCGATTGGGAGAAGGGGAGATGCAACGTGACCTGGGTGTCATGGTGCACCAGTCATTGAAAGCAAGCATGCAGGTGCAGCAGGCAGTGAAGAAAGCGAATGGTATGTTGGCATTCATAGCAAGAGGATTTGAGTTTAGGAGCAGGGAGGTTCTGCTGCAGTTGTACAGGGCCTTGGTGAGACCGCACCGGGAGTATTGTGTGCAGTTTTGGTCTCCTAACCTGAGGAAAGACGTTCTTGCCTTAGAGGGAGTACAGAGAAGGTTCACCAGATTAATCCCTGGGATGGCGGGACTTGCATATGAGGAAAGACTGGATAGACTGGGCTTGTACTCGCTGGAATTTAGAAGACTGAGGGGGGATCTTATGGAAACATATAAAATTCTTAAGGGGTTGGAGAGGCTAGAAACGGGAAGATTGTTCCCGATGTTGGGGAAGTCCAGAACCAGGGGTCACAGCTTAAGGATAAGGGGGAAGTCTTTTAGGACCGAGATGAGAAAAAAATTCTTCACACAGAGAGTGGCGAGTCTGTGGAATTCTCTGCCACAGAAGGTAGTTGAGGCCAGTTCATTGGCTATATTTAAGAGGGAGTTAGATGTGGCCCTTATGGCTAAAGGGATCAGGGGGTATGGAGAGAAGGCAGGTACAGGTTACTGAGCTGGATGATCAGCCATGATCATATCAGTGGCCGTGCAGGCTCGAAGGGCCGAATGGCCTACTCCTGCACCTATTTTCTATGTTTCTATGTAACATAGAAGATCAGCAACAATCTGTAGGCTGGAATAGGCAAGTCAAAACTTACCAGATATTAGGTCTAAGAGTTCCTTCACAGCTGACTGGCCGACAGAAATGTTGTGCTTGCTACCCCAGGCAGGAACCTCACCAGCAAAGTACTTGTGAACTTTCCTGAAAGCCTCTAATGACATCAGCCATGTTTAGAACAACCTATTTTGTAAATGATTGGTGGATTCCTTGCCTGCGCAAAAAAATGTAACGTCTACATTGGGTATACATTATGGATACCTCTTTCAGCGCCAACAGTATTTTCAGCTACCAGCGCACAGCTTGCATACCTATGTTACACTGAATTCCTTTTGTGCGAAACGAGACGGTATCGTCAAATGCCGATATATATCAACAAAAGCTGCGGAACAAGTGAAAGTTTTACCTGCTGACTTACTCTGCCTCAGAAGGCAGTGGAGGCCAAGTCTCTGAATGCATTCAAGAGAGAGCTAGATAGAGCTCTTAAGGATAGCGGAGTCAGGGGGTATGGGGAGAAGGCAGGAATGGGGTACTGATTGAGAATGATCAGCCATGATCACATTGAATGGTGGTGCTGGCTCAAAGGGCCGAATGGTCTCCTCCTCCACCTATTGTCTATTGACTAAATCTAATACATCTGAAGCAGCTCAATCCATTAAGTGGATACAGGTGATGGGTGTTTTTCACGGATGGATGTTTGAAACAAAGGGTGTCTAGGATGCTGCAGTTACATTTGTAAAGAAAAGCCCAAACTGAAAATATGGATAATTTCAGTTATAATTCCATAATTTGACCAACATATTTTCTGCTCTCTTCCTGCAGGATCTTTGGCTTTCCAGTGCACTACACGGACGTGTCGAACATGGGGAGAGGAGCTCGGCAGAAACTTCTTGGAAGGTCTTGGAGTGTGCCTGTCATTCGCCACCTATTTGCACCTCTGAAGGATTATTTTGCTTGTGAATAACACAGCATATAATAGGTCTTTCAGAAAACTATGGTGCTCTCTTAGAAACTAACAAGTAGTGAAACAAATCCAGACTGGTTTTCAGTATACTGTGACACAAAATATTTGCCTGGCATTATTGTGAAGGCTGCATGCTGTACAATTATGATACTGTGGTCATTATTCACAGTCACAACTCAGGACAGAGTAGGTAGCTAGCATGCCTAATATAGTTGTTTTAGATTTTGTAATCTCATCTTTTATATGGGAAGAAACAATTCCTACTTTTAGTTGTAGCTTTCTTACAATAGTGTGAGGATTATACTTCACAGTTTTCTAGTGTACTTTGTAGCCGGTTTTATTATGGGATTTAAGGGCTTTTATCTCTTGATGGTGCTATTGTCCACCTTTTAGATTTTCAACTTATTTTCTAAACTTCCAACATAGTATTTTATTGTTACTATACATACAGTATACAGCTGGATTTTGGTAGACCAGATAATAAGTCGTGACCTATTAACAAAAGAACAACCGAGCAGAGTCAAAAATCATTGTTCAAAAATGTTGAAGGTGTTGTCCTGTTTAAACAGTATTCCAAGTATATTTTAACTTTTCAGCAAAGTGTATTTTCTTCCTGTAACCCGTTGTATGTGTAGTTGGTGAATAATCATGATACATTGTTAAATTTGTTTATGTTTCGTATTTTAGCAAGGGTTGCTGATGTATAAATGAGCAAAAAAAATTTATAAAGATGGAAAACCATTTAAGTTTAAACCAAGGCAATTTCTATAAACAGCATTGGGAGGGTGACCTGATGAAGCTGTACTGTCACCTTCCTTCACAATCATGTTCACAGTCAAAGAAATAGTTCAGACAATTTATTGGTAAAGTGATATTCTTGTTGCTGCTTCATGTTGAATATTGTAAAATGTTCACTGTAATTATTAATAACATCATGTTAAGATAATACTTAGGGTTTTTTAATTCAAGACTGCTTACAGTTTTATTCTTAAAATATACAAGTTACATTTTATATTTTGAACTATATTTTGTAAGATCCTCCATTCTTCTTCTAACAGTGTATGCTCTCCTATAGCAGAGTTGATTGAGCAACTAAGACAAAAAGCTGCTGCAGAGTTCAATGCAAAGGCAATTTTATTTTACATTGCAGTTTTTTATCAGCAGCTCAGTTTTACAAAACTTCAGGCCTCTGCTAAAATTCTCTAACCACCAGGATGTCAGGTTAAATAATTCACAGTATCAAGCAAAACAGCAATCAATGTGCACCTTGTCATTCCAATACGCCACGCCAGTACATCAGAAACCTACAAGGGCATGCCAATATTCTTTAGAAAGACGTTACAAGAATTAGTCCATGACAAATCATAGACAAGACATTTTTCTTGTTTTTATATATTTGTGGTGCAAATCCAGTCCTGGGAATGGATCTCACCCATCAATCTGGGAAGCAAGGACCAGGATTGAAACAGAAGATTGGTTTCAGGAAAGGATCTTTATCCTCTAATTCAACAGTTTGTCTCAGTCCTAAGTACTATTTGCATCACCTCTAAAGTTCCCACTCCCCATCCTTGGTCCCATGGCTTCAAATTTAATATATTTTCTATCTAACCATGGCCCTGTGTTCTAACACACCATGCTATTCAATTCTCTAACCTATTTCATTTAGAAAGTAATGCATGCCAGCAGTATCAATCCTTTCTAAAGAGCTGCTTTTCGAGACAAATACCAACAGATTTAATATGATGATATTTTAAGTTAACTCAAACTAAATTTTGCATTTAAAATAGTAAAGGTTAGCATTAACTAACAAACGAAACCAGATATGTAATGTAATTTATTCTAGATAGTAATTTAGCCCAACTGGAGTGTAGGTTGCCCATTCTGATACACAACAACATTTGGTGCATAGAAATTTCAGGTTTTTAATATAGAATTTAAACTGAATTTAAGCTTTGGTGTGAAGTCTTTCTCCTAATTTAGAACTAGTTTAGGTAACTCAATTAAAATAAAAAGTTCTCATTACAGTCATGAACAGAAAGCACATCTAGATACTGAAAGAAATCTACAACTCCCTGACACACAAGTTAGTGATGGAAATTTTGGCCAGAATTCCTGTTCTTGCCTCCGGCTCGAAATTTTAGTCAACAGCAAAAAGAATAAAGCTTAGATTTGATGCCAACATTTCTTTATGCTCAAGTAACCTGCCATCATTCATGTTGCCCAATCTGCCTCTTTAGAACCATATCTCAGAATGGTATGGGAAGAGCAAAACTGACAAGGGAAATAAACTTCCAAAAGTAAATTACTTTGGATTCAGGTGCTTTTTTATGGTTCACATACTGGAATTTTGTTTGTATCTTTGAACACAAGCACAAGATGATAATCCTTTTTTTTACTGCAAAGTAATTACATTTTTATTGTGAATTGTTGTGCACTGGGATTTCTGCCTTGAATTATATCATTGGAAATGTTTCTTCTATCATGCGCTAATTTTATTAGCATCAAAGGGCAGCTTTAAACTAAACGCAAGGCAATAGGAAACTGATTTGTGGTTTCAGTGATAACAGTAAAATAAAGAAAGATGCAAATACAATCATAGCACAGCTTTAACTGTGTGGTAACAACAGACTTGGTTCGTATATCAGAGCTTGGATTGCTGTATATTGTGGTTAGGGAAAGGAAAGTCAGGCACTGGTCCAGTTCCAGGTTACTATCCATGTGGAGTACATTACGTATGTACATTAAGCAAAACCTGGATTGACCTCATCTGTGGCTCCCTGTATGAAAATAGTCCCTAACCATACAGACAAAGCTTTAAACATCTAATTCCTAGCCTTGCTAAAGTAATCATGCATAGAATTATGCTTATTTAAAAGTAAAGGATATTATCCTTTTATTGAGCAGTAATCAATAGTAACGTCAGTCTTTACGGCATCCACTTAAAATTCACTGGAGCTTAATTTAAAATGTATACTATATTTTTAACATTTCTCAAGATTAGTCATAAAAAAATCATTTCAACTTTGGAATAGCAAAGATTTGCATTTCAGCCGTTTCATTAATATTGTGGCCGAAGAGATACTTTCAACACCTGAACTTATGCATTTATCCTATGAGGATGTGTTATATTTTATTCTGTTGAGTTGAAGATGTTTATAACCTGAAAACAATTCATTATAAATATGTCCAAAAACAGCACTAAAAGTCTGCGAAGCCCTAAGTGATGTTTACCATTTAACATCATTTAGTAGGACCTTCAGAACTCCATCATCAGACAGAAGACAACATTTCAAATGTTTAATTTCCCTTTTATGGAATTAATAAAATTAATCATGTTAGTAAGTAGATTGCATGAAACTTATTGTAGAATATTGGATTGTGAAGAACTGCCACCACTAAATACTCCCCAACTCTAAAACCTGCTTTGAATATCTCTTCATGAAGTCCAATAGCATTTCCCCCACGATTTCTAAATGTGAGTTTCTTTTTCATTTATCTTGAAGTGCTCAACAATAGCATTTCTAAAATTCTTGATATCTAAATCTAACATCCACATCCAAAGTTGGAGGACATTCTATTTCAAGTAAATTCATTGAAAAGATGTGACTATTTAAACTAGCCATGGTAGCTTTCTAAATCTTGATAAAAGGCAGGTCGAAAGATTTTTTTCTTGGCAGTGCCGAAAATGGTGCCATTAGTGTGTATATTTTTTTGCATAAATTACATGCAAAAAGAACATCAGTGTAACTATGTGAATTTATCCTTCTGTACTTTCAAATCAACACTGTTTACAATATATTACATTTATAATGGGGTGCAGCTACTGTACGTAGAATTGTTTCTATTTCATAATTTGTTTAAAATGAGCCATCTAGCAAAAATATAGTGATGACCAGCATTAAAACACTTCAAAATTTAGATTACTTTAAAAAGATTCTCATTTGATTTATAAACAATTTCCTTTGTCAACCAATGTGTGTTTGAACAAGTTGTGTTGATGTTCATCACTTTCACTTTACTACATGGCACAAAGAATTTAACTATTCCTTGTGCGCAAGTTCAGAGGTACAAGTTGTAGCACTGCTTATCTGTTTACAATAAATGATTATCCCCATTGTTACGCTTGTGTGTGTAATGGTGATTTAATTTATTGGAGTAATTTATATTGGAAAAATGTAAAGCACACGCACTTCAATGTTGCACACTTTTTGAGAGTTAATTACCATTGCAACAAAACATGTTCCCAAAGTCGGGGGAGTCCAGAACCAGGGGCCACAGTATAAGAATAAGGGGTAGGCCATTTAGAACGGAGATGAGGAAAAACTTTTTCAGTCAGAGTTGTAAATCTGTGGAATTCACTGCCTCAGAAGGCAGTGGAGGCCAATTCTCTGGATGCTTTCAAGAGAGAGCTAGATAGAGCTCTTAAAGATAGCGGAGTCAGGGGATATGGGGAGAAGGTAGGAACAGGGTACTGATTGAGAATGATCAGCCATGATCACATTGAATGCTGGCTCGAAGGGCCGAATGGCCTCCTCCTGCACCTATTGTTTATTGTCTATAAAACCTAAACTGTAGGTAGTTATGGACAACTGAAAAAAGGAACTACCTGAATGCTGCCATTTCCACAACTCCACAAATCAAGCCAGGAAATGACTGATTTTACAAACATTTAGCATATTAGGATTAAATTCTTCTCCCTGCAGTTTTATTATCATTGCTAACTTGTTTAAAATGAAGAACGATTTAGAACAATAACTCAAACAATTTATAAAATGGTTTTGTTTGAGTTAAAATCTCCTTCGATAAACTCATTCATAATAAAATCCAGGTTCCAGTTCTTATTTTTATTGCAAAGAATGTATATGTTAGAGATTTGTAGACATGACATTTGACAGCACATTACAACCAAGATTAAATGTTACTTTTTAAATTTTGTTGTATATAATATTGAAGCTAAATATGCGTTGCTGTCATTGCAATCTAAACAATCTCTAAACAACTTCCTGGAGTTTTAATGTAAACTTTGTCCAAATTAAGCCAGTACAGCAACAAAAGAGATGTATCAAATTCTATAATGTAGTAAATGCTGATGCTGGTTTATACCAAACATAGACACAAAATGCTGGAGTAACTCAGTGGGTCAGGCAGCATCTCTGGAGAAAATGGACGTGATTTTTTGGGTCGGGACCCTTTTTCAGACAGTCTTGACATTCATTTTCGAGAGAGAGGCTGCCTGACCCGCTTAGTTACTCCAGCATTTTGTGTCTATCGTTTATATCAAATTCTATGTTCTTCCTTGTTTCTTGCAACAGTAAAGGAAAAAAAAACCTGGAAAATATTCAAAGTTATGGGAGCATGCCACAACTTGCTGGAGTAACATAAGAGCACAAGAAAATAGTGCAGGAGCAAGCTAGCTCGCCCCTTCAGTGAATCCCATCCTTCAGTATAGTCATAGTTGATCTACTTCATGCCTCAATTCCTCCTCGGTTATAATCCACAATTACACAATCTTTCAAAAATGTATCCACCCCATTTTTAATTCTTCTAATGACCGAACTTCCATAACTCTGCAGCAGGAAAAAAGTCTTTGATTCTAAATTTTAAATGCCAGCCCATAATCTTGAAACATTTGGGACTCACAACATCTACCCTGTCATATTTCTTTTTGGATCTAGCATTGAAAGTGAAGTCATGGTCATCTTCGAACCCAAAGACGAACAACAACAGCATTTTACAATGAGATCATCTCTCTTTCTTCTAAATTCCAAAGGGGACAGACCGAGCCTGTTTATCTTCTCTTGAAGGAACAATCGGTAAATGGCAACATAGATTGGTCAATGGTAGATTTTTAACCAATCTGGTTGAATTTTCCTGAGGAAGTAACAAAATGTGTTGACGAGGGCAGGGCGATAGGTGTGGTTTACATGGCTTCAGTAACATCTTCGACAAGGACCCACACATGGGAATGATCCAAAAGATTCAGGGCCTTGGAATCCAGGGCAAGTTGGCAAATTGGATCAAAATTTGTGTGGCAATAGGAGGCAAAGTGTGATGGTAGATCAGTGCTGGCAATCTTGCAATGAATACGATTTCTTGCTACCTATGCCTGTGATATGAACTCAGTTTTTCTCTCTATTAGAGCCGCCTAACATGGGTATATCATACAGCTCTGCATTCCTTTTAATATTCTCACTATCGGTGATCATTTTATCATTTGTGTTCATTTCCTCTCTTATTAATTTCTTCCCTTAACTCATAACACAGATGACTCATGGTACATCCTGCAGCATTTTGCAACTTTCATGTTCCTTTTTAATATTTTCACTCATTTATTAGTGCTCATTTAATAGTTTGTGATCTCCCCATAAAACTATGGACCAGAAACTCGTCAATCTACCTACACAGCAATGCTGGTCTCACCTGTTCATATTCTTATTCAGACATATTCTTTTCATTCTGGGCATCCCTTCGCACCTTCCCTGCAACTTAAAATTTAGTTCATTTCTCTCTTGTGTTGGAAGGAAATGCAGATGCTGGTTTATATCAAAAATAAACACGAAGTGTTGGAATAACTCTGCGGGTCAGGCAGCATCTCTGAAGAAAAGGAATAGGTGATGTTTTGGGTCGGAATCCTTCTTCCCTCGTTCCCCGCTCTGGTGAAAGATTTTCAACCTAATTCTGCTTTTCTTCCAAAGTACTGGAGCAGCTGGTCGTGCTGCAGCCTCACAGCGCCAGAGACCCCGGTTCAATCCTGACCTCGGGTGCTGTCTGTGTGGAGCTTGCATGTTCTCCCACTGACCATGTGTGAGTATGCGTATACACTGAACTTTTTTTCTCATTTATTATATTATTTACAATGTACTATGCATTACAGGACTCTGACTCCTCCGGGTGCTCCAGTTTCTTCTCACATCCCAAAGCCAAGAGGGTTATGGGTTAATTGCCCTCCGTAATTTGTCCCTAGTGTGCAAGGAGTGGATGTGAAAATGGAATTACATTGTACTAGTGTGAACGGGTGATCGACAGTTGGCGTGAATTTGTTGGGCTGGAGTGCCTGTTTCCATGCTGTGTCTCTAAACTAAACTAAACTCAGCTGGTATAGATGCTGCCTGACTTGTGGAGTTAAGCCAGCACTTAGTGTCTTCCTTTGTAAACAAGCATCTGCAGTTCCTTGTGTCTCTATTTTTCTTTCCACATTTGCAGCCCAACCTGCAAAGTGTTTCCAGCATTTTCTGTATATCAGATTTAGATTCATATTTTGAGAGAAATAAAATTTTCCCCGCCCTTAAGTTTCCTTTCTTTGGCATCTTGTGGTGACTTTGAGTTTTGGAACTTGCACAACAGCTGCAACGTGAAACCTCAAGCACATGTATTAAAATTCCATCGACCCAACCCTAATAAGACAAATACAATTAACAGTTGCAAGTGCCATGTAATCAAATAGCATGTAGCCAGAATTAACATGATGCAAGTAGACCATGCAAGTGAGGAAGGGTGAACAGGGGTTGGTGATGTGGAGTATATAAATACCACCAATGACCTGTTGGGGAACAAAATCTATTTCTGTGCAACAGATGTTATGTAAAAGGCAGAATTTCTGGTACAGAAGCTATTGAACCCAGCCATTGAACCCAGATTAACATTGTGGAGAAAATAATATCATAAAGCCAGAAGGCATGGCTGTCTGATCATGACACTAACACCATAAGTGAATCACACTAATATGAATAATGCAGGTAATATGAGAGGAGGCCACAACATCCACCTGTATTTTGACAGCATCGCTAAGGCGGTAGGAAAAATGGCACAACCTGCTGAAGTCACTCAGCGGGTCAGGAAGCATCGCTGGAGAAAGTTGTTAGAGATGGTTTGTATAAAGTAACACCGATAAAAGAATATCACTTGTATTTCAGAATAATTGATAGATACAGCGTTGAACCAAGTCCTTCGACCCATGGAGTCCATGCTGACCATCGATCACCCGTTCACACTTGTTCAATGATTCAATTTGATTATATTTTATTGTCACATGAACCTAGGTACAGTCAAATTCTTTGTTTTTGCATACATAGAAACATAGAAAGTAGGTGGAGGAGGCCATTCGGCCCTTCGAGCCAGCACTGCCATTCATTGTGATCATGGCTGATCGTCCCCAATCAATAACCCGTGCCTGCCTTCTCCCCATATCCCTTGATTCCACTAGCCCCGACAATACTAGCAGCTACAATACACAAGTACATAAAGAGTTGCTACATATCTGGCGCTGTAGCCTACTTTCACATCCACTCCCTCCAGATTAGGGGCTGCAATTTACAGAGGCCAATTTAACATGCATATCTTTGGGGTGTGGGAGGAAACCGAGTTCTTTGTAAAAATACACATAACTCTCCTCACCCGTCTGTTGCATCAGCCGAGGGTCTCTGAATATTGATTGAAAATGAATATTGATTTCTCTAACTTCAAGGAACCCTTGCATCTCCTTCCTCTCTCTCTCTCTCTGTGTCCCTCCCCCACCCTAATCGTCGTACTAGTTTCATTGTCATCCTATTGAGTTTCATTGTTTTTATAACTTGTTATCACCTACCCACAGCCAACGATGAACCATTGTGGGCTCCACCTGGCTCATCCAACTCCAAGAGAGTTAGATTTAGCTTAGAATCAAGGGATATGGGGAGAAAGCAGGAACGGGGTACTGATTCTGGATGATCAGCTGGAAGTTGCTGAATGGTTTTCACCTTCCTTTGATCATTATTGCTTTTTGGCACATATTTCAGCCATGTGGTCTATTTACCTTCTATATCCCTCTCCCCTGACTTTCAGTCTGAAGAAGGGGAGAGGGATACAGAAGGTAAATACCTATGAGAGAAAACTGAGTGTCATCAAACTCAGGGTGGAACCTGCTCCAAGACAGACGTGTTTACAAAATGTTAAATGGCCAGCTCGACATAGATGACCAAATCTACACCAAACCTAAATCTATCAGGAGCAGACAAGGGCATTCGATTCAATTCGAGATACCAGTTACCAAGACAGATGTATACAGCAAATCATTCTTTCCTCGCACAATTAAAGCATGGAATAATAATAATAATAATAATATTCATTTATTGTCATTGCAACGAGTACAACGAAATTAAAAAAATAGCCAATCCTGACGGTGGTACAAACATATATGCAATAAATGCAAAAACAAATAAATACATAAATACAATTAAATACAATTATGTTAAGTACAAAGATTTTTTAGTGTTGCCTAGTGCAAAGGTAGTGTTCAGTTCTCGTATGGCCCTGGGGTAAAAACTGTTCTTAAGTCTGTTTGTTCGGGATTTTATCGACCTGAAACGTCGACCAGAGGGCAGATGAACAAACAGACGGTGGCCGGGGTGGGATGGATCTTTTATTATTTTGCCTGCTCTACTGAGGCAGCGTAGGCTGAACAGGTGCTCCAGGGAGGGCAGTGAGCAGCCGATGATTTTCTGGGCCGTCGTGATGACCCTCTGAAGGGCCTTCCTGTCCTTTTCTGAGCAGCTGGCATACCATGTGGTTATACAGTATGCCAGCACACTCTCGATGGAGCAGCGATAGAAGGACAACATGAGCTTCTCCTGCAGGTTGGTTTTCCTGAGGATCCTCAGGAAGTGGAGTCTCTGCTGTGCCTTCTTTACTGTGGTGATGGTGTTGGTAGACCAGGTAAGATCCTCTGCGATGTGCGTACCCAGGAACCTGAAACCTGAAAGATAGTCTTCACCCTACTATAGTTACTCAACCAGACGCAACTACATTTCAGGTAACTTCTTCTCCAAGAAGCCCTTCTTGCTTAAGTCCATACTCCGCCACCTCCAGTTTAAGTAAAGTTCAAGTCAAGTTTAGTTTATTTGTCACATACATATATACAAGATGTGCAGTGAAATGAAAGTGGCAACGCTTGCGGATTGTGCCAAACTACAAAACAGAATAGAAAAAAAAAAATAACACAAAAAATGTATTAATACAGTAAATTAAATTAGTCCCTGGTGATATGAGAGTTAACAGTCCTGATGTGACCTGTGGGAAGAAACTCCGTCTAAATATACTTTGAAATATTTTGGAGGACCAAATAAGAACCAAGACCGGGTGTCTCGACCCGAAATGTCACCCATTCCCTCCTTCTCCAGAGAGTTGCTGTTGCGGCTGAGTTTACTCCAGTATTTTGGGGTGCCTGTCTTCGGTGTAAACCGGCATCTGTTCTGCAGTACCTTCTTGGAGGCTTCTCCTCTCTCGCTGGGGCGCTGGGCCCGGTCGCTGTGGCAACGGGCGGTGCGGAGGGAATACGCGTGGACTTGCGGCGGGTACGCGCCGACGTTTTTCGGGTACGCACTGACGTCATGGGGGTACGCGCTGACGTCTTTCGGATACGCGTTGGCGTCATGGGGGTACGCGCTGACCAGGGCGGGGATTCGCGCAGACGTGAACCCCCGTGACGCGCTGGCGTGGCGTGGCGCGGTTACGTGATGACGCGAGGCGTCAGCGCGCCGGACCGGTTTGAATCGGCGGCTCTTGCGTTGGAGGGAGACGGCGCGTCGGGTCCGGGCGGCGACAGAAGGAGCGAGGTGCTGAGGCGCGGCCGGTGAGTCACCCACCCCCACACACCCCCTCCTCTCCCTTATCCCCTATCCCCCCTCCCCCCCCCCTTTCACCCACCCAGGTAAAACACCCTCTAATATCACCAAACATCTTCCCCACTCACAAAGCCGCTGGAAATGCATTGAAAACGGACTGAAACAGCCGTCTGCTGGGCTGGGCCGTCTCTCTCTCTCTCTCTCTGTTTAAGCCACAAATTGCTCCCTTGTATATTATCTCCCGGCAATGCTTATATATACGTGTGTGTGTTTAAACAAGTTTCTGCTGAGGAAGAAAAGCGGTTCCTCTTTTTATTTTATGATAATTTTCTTCATGCACGGTTATCCGATCCTGGCTTTCAGTCGCTTTTTTGCTTGTAAGATGGAGATCCTGTCGCAAGGAGGCTGCCTTGAGGCTTCATCCCCCCCTCTCCTCCCCCGGGTGGTTGTGGCACCCCGAGGTATTTGGGGAGTAAAGTGTGTTTTTTCCAGAGAGGAGGTGTTTAATGTAAGACGAGTTTTTCCTCTACACCCTTCCCTTCGCACTACCTGTCAAACGCGAGGGAGGCCCGGTGTAGTGGAGACGAGCGGACGGACGGGCCCGTCTGCGGCCCGGAGTCCCGCCCACTCACCCCTCCCCGGCGCCGCCCCATTGGCCGGCGCCGCTGTCACTCTGGCTAGTCTAGTCCCGCCCCTGACCCCGACGTCATCGCAGCCGCTCCCATTGGCCTCTGCCGCTGTCAATCGCCGTGCATCGTCCTGTCCCCGCCTCTCTGCCGCGCTCCCATTGGCCGCTGACCTGCCGTGTCCGCGCTCCAATTGGCCGCTGCCGCTGTCAGTTACAGTGCCTCGTCCCGCCCCACCCGTCTGCCGCGGTCTCGCAGGCCGACGGCGTCCGCGCTCCCATTGGTCGCTCCCACTGTCACTCCTGCCTGTCCCGTCCCCTGACGGCGGGAACACGTAATGGTCGGCGCTGTGATTGGCCAACGCGACTGGTCACTCGTGTTGGTCCCGCGGGGACGGAAGTTGCGGCGGCGCCGCGGGGAGACGGTGGTGCAGGGCTGGGGGCTCACTCACTCACTCACTGGCGGAGGCACCACCCGCAAATGACTGTCTATCATGGCGCTGGCTCCGTGCTGCACAGGCTTTGGGGAGCTCTTTACATACATAGACAATAGGTGCAGGAGGAGGCCGCTCGGCCCTTCGAACCAGCACTGCCATTCAATGTGATCGTGGCTGATCATCCACAATCAGTAACCCGGCTCATGCCTTCTCCCCGTATCCCTTGTGATTCCGCTAGCCCTAAGAGCTAAATCTAACTCTCTTTGTGTCTGTACACGGGCTTCCTTGTCTGCTTCCCCCTCTGCCTTTTAATTCTCGGCCGAATGGGAACCCGGACCTGCAGACAATGAAGCAGCGGTCCCGGATCAGCGGCTAACGCCTATGTTGGCAATGGTCCTTGTCTTCGTCCCGCACCCGAATTTAAATATCCCTGTTAATCCAAGATTTTACCTACGTCGCGGGGGAAAACCCCCCAAAGTGCCTATTTGATAAATTGAATCTGTAATTAAAGTATATTCCACATCGGTTTTAAACCTGTGCATCTTTATTGAGAAAGTCTGAAGAAGGGTCTCGACCCAAAACGTCACCCAATGCTGCCTGTCCCGCTGAGTTACTCCAGCATTTTGTGACCACCTTTATTGAGAAGCAGGCTGATTAACAGTAGTCTAAGACATGAGATTGGATGTATTAAAATATGCAACAAGGTTTTTTATTTGATGTAAAGTTACGTTAATTTAGAAATTGAAGGACTGATTCAAGTACTTAAGATCAATACCTACAATACTAGCATCAATGCGATTACAGATACTTGCATTAAAATGATTGCTAATTTCTCGATTTAAATATTAATCTGCCGGATATACTTTTGAAGTGCATTCATTCTCTGACGCTAATTCTGGCAGTTAATTGAAGACTGATTTGTATGGCAAATATTACTCGGTAAAATTTTAGTTCTTAATTAGAATAAAAACTGCAGTATTTCTGTTACTTGTGGGTGTGTTGTTCATTGGTACTAATACGGGCATCATGCACTCAAACTGATACACTTACATACTTGTATTCAAATTTTGGCTTCTCATATTCCATGCCTATTGAAGGTTTATTGAGACAAAGCTAATGCTGCATTACTATCTTTTATTGTAGTACAACACTGCAGGGGATGCAAAAGTAAAAAAGCCGGAAATGCGTCAGGCAAGATTTGTCCAAACCATTTCCTGCACTTATGTATGCTCACTCCTTCCCTATACAAGGTTTCACATCATCCTCAACACCAGCTTCCTTATTCAAAGGATTTCATTCCTCTGCCACTAGCCAGATCTTCCTCTAGTTCTTTTTCATGCCACTGCAGCAACCTGTTGACTAATATAGTATACTTGTGCTATCGTGTGAAAATTCAGAAACTGCAATGTCTGTTTTCAACTCCCTCACTGTCTGGGTTCAAGATTAGAATGTTTATCTTCCTAGTAGGAGATCACTCTCTACACAGCTCTGTTATATCTGGAGATGTGCCACCAATAGACAGACAATAGACAATAGGTGCAGGAGGAGGCCATTCGGCCCTCCGAACCAGCACCGCCGTTCAATGTGATCATGGCTGATCATTCTCAATCAGTACCCCGTTCCTGCATTCTCCCCATACCCCCTGACTCCGCTATCCTTAAGAGCTCTATCCAAGCTATCAGTTGTCAATTGTTTGGGTCATGAAAGCTGCAATATGGGAAGAGGCGGTAGTATGGGAAGAGGCGGTAGCTATCTCAGAGCCAGAGTTCAATCCTGACTTTGGGTGCAATCGATTTGTATTTTCTATCAATGACCATGTGTTTCCACCAATGCTCTTTCCCCCACATCTCAACGATCTGCGTATCGGTAGATGAATTAGCGATCGCGGATTGCCCCTAATGTTAGGTAGCATTAGAATCTGAGTTGACAGAATGTAAGGAGAGTGTGAGTAATGTAGGGTTATAATAAATGGGTGGTTGATAGTCGTCCTGGACTCTGGCCTGTTTCTGTGGCTCTCGCTGCTTTGCTGTCTCTGCCTAGACAAAAGACAATTCGTAGTATTTCAAAATCAGAATTACAGGGAATGAAAAGTTCAAGTGGCGAGTGACTAGGGTCCTTCCGCTGCTGGACATGGGGGGGCATGGGTGGAGACACCCCTCAAAATAAGGGAAGGGATTCCACACCAGTGGGCCACATGAGTGGCAAGGGTGTGGGGTAAAATTGTGTAATTTCTGTAAACGGTATTGTATGTATAGCCTCCGAGAATGTTGGGTGGAGTTTTGTAAGGATCATGTGTTGTATATATTTATTTCTTGAATAAAGTCTATTTTGAAATTTTAAAATAATAGTGACTAGAAGGTCAAGGTCGCTTTTGCACACATAACCACAATGTTCTACAGAGTGGTTACTCAATCTGCTTGGTTTCTGCAATGTAGAGAAAACAACATCCTGAGCACTGAATGTAATACTAAATTGGATGAACGAGTGAATTGCTGCCTTTGGAAGGTGGGAAGGAATCTGGTAAAAGGGCAAGTGCTGCATTTACATGGATTGCATTCAAGTTATTAGAAGAGGGTCAACTGATGGAGATGGAAGAGCAAAACTGAGAGTTGCAGGCCAACTGGTCTCTTCAGAATGGTATTATTATTGTCATCTGTATCAAATGATGGGAAGAAGAGGTTTGTCTTGTGGGATTCTGTAGGAGATGCAGCACGTTATGAATGATGATCTGGTGGGGATGGAAGATGAGGACAAGGGGGGTCGACCTAGTTTTGCTCTGGCTTGGAGGAAAGAGGTGAAATTAGAAGTATGGGGAAATTGAGCGCCCTCAACTGCATCACCTCAATCAACCATGGTAGAGGTGAAGGCAGACCCAAGATGCCAGTGGTTTGCAACCAAAATCCTCAACAAGTACAGACTCTCACAACTGTCCTCTCACCCACTTCTTTTAAGGACTCCATTCTATTCTGTCTCTTCAATGTATCTGCAATGAGGTTCCTAATGTTTCTGTGTAGGAAAGAACTTCAGATGCTCGTTTAAATCGAAGGTAGACACAAAATGCTGGAGTAACTCAGCAGGATAGGCAGCATCTCTGGAGAGAAGGAATGGGTGATGTTTCGGGTCGAGACCCTTCTTCAGACTGATGTCAGGGGAGTGGACGAGACAGAGATAGAATGTAGTCGGAGACAGTAAGACTGGTGGGAGAATCTGACCTTTCTGTCCTGGGCCTCCTCCATTGTCAGAGTGAGGCCCAGTGCAAATTGGAGGTACAGGACCTCATATTTCGCTTGGGTAGCTTACACGGGTATGAGCATTGACTTCTCTAACCCTTGCTGTAAAGGAGAAAAGGGGATTTAAGGGTTAAGGTGTATGTGACCAAATGCTACATGAAGATGAACTGTCACTAAATTAAAATGCATACCTCAGATGCCGGCAAGTCTACCTCTGTGTAGATGCTCGCTTGAGATTGCAGAAGGGGTGTTGTAATCTTACAAAGGACAGGATACGGATACAGAAGAGCACCAAGTAGACTTGAGCCTCTTAAACAATTACCACAAGGTTGAGCCCCAGGAAGATGTGTTTATGTTAATAGACTGAGCCTCGTTACAATCACTCTAAAGTTGAGCACTAGGAAGATGTGTTTATGTTAATATACTCAATTGTTAACCTCGGACAATGGCCAATGATAGTGGGTGATGATTCATTGAACTCCCATCCCTCTTGCAAGACCACCTGTCCCTCTTGCAAGACCACCTGTCCCTCTTGCAAGACCACCTGTCTGGGGTGTCTTCTGTTATCACTTCTAAAAACCCATTGTATTTGGTGCATAAAAAGGTTGCTGAAACACTCTGTAAGTGAGTGGGGTCTTCGAGTGGCTGCTAGTCAGCTCTCCCACTCCCGCTGGCGTAATAAAGACTCTAATGTTTTACCACTTTATGGTATTGTTGTCTGTTTATTAGAATCGAACTTTAACATTGCTTTCTCTCTATCTCCATCCCTTCCCCTTCCCAGTTCTCCCACCAGTCTGTCTCTGACTATATTCTACCTCTGTCCCGCCCACTCCCCTGACATCAGTCTGATGCTGCTCCCCAGTGATGCTGCCTGTCCCGCTGAGTTACTCCAGCATTTTGTGTACCTTCCTAATGTTTCTGTCGAGTCATTTTCTTCCCTTTCCCCTGATTTCCGCACTGGAATAGGGCTTTTAACATTTACCTCTTCTTCCCACATATCTTTCAACCCATGTACTCCTGGCCAGAATAAAAATGGGTCTCCCTTGACTTCCATCCCATCAGCTTCCACATTCCATGCACCTTCCTCTGTAACATCTGCCATGTTCAATGCAATTTCAGCTCCAGACACATTATTATTTCTGCATTCTGAAAGGGTTGTATTCCTCTGTGATTCCCTGGTTTGTATTTCTCATTTCCACTAAACAATCTTTCTCTCAGCACTTTCTTGTATGACCACAGAATAGTGCAAGACGTGCTCATTTATGTCATCCCTTTCCACTGTCCAGGAACCCAGACTCTGTATCCTGGTCTACTTATCAAATCCAGTATCAATTTTATATTTTGTTGCAAATTTTTTTTGGTCAGGAAATTATTATTTCCCCAGTTCTTAAAGGTTTGAACTGTTCTATTTTTCCTTTAAATCAGTGCTCTGTATAAACTGCTCAGTTTTGATTGTATTGTCAAATTGATCATTACCTGCTCCTATTCTAGTTGTCCATGCTAAATCCTCTGATTCCATTAGTGTAGGAATAACTGCAGATGCTGGTACAAATCGAAGGTATTTATTCACAAAATGCTGGAGTAACTCGGCAGGTCAGGCAGCATCTCAGGAGAGAAGGAATGGGTGACGTTTCGGGTCGAGACCCTTCTTCAGACTGATGTCAGGGGGGCGGGACAAAGGAAGGATATGGGTGGAGACAGGAAGATAGAGGGAGAACTGGGAAGGGGGAGGGGAAGAGAGGGACAGAGGGACTATCTAAAGTTGGAGAAATCAATGTTCCTACCGCTGGGCTGCATGCTGCCCAAGCGAAATATGAGGTGCTGTTCCTCCAATTTCCGGTGGGCCTTGAGGCAGTGGACATCTATCCATATCAATTCCATCTTTGAGCACTTGGCCCATAGCTTGGAATATCTCGGCTGTTAAAGTGCTTGTTTAGACACTTATTTGGAAAGAAGTTTTAGTCATTTCCCAGTGATCATGGATAAATATTTCAAATCCAAATTTTGGGCCTCTTTTTACAAAAAGTTCAACAATTAAGAAAATGTAATACCTAAATAGTGAATACACAATGTGTAAAATAAATTTTAAGTTTATTTTCTTTTAAAAATTTATCATGCTCAAATGTGAAATGGTACCTATGATGCCATACATGGATGATCAGCCATGATCATATTGAATGGCGTTGCTGGCTCAAAGGGCCGAATGGTCTACTCCTGCACCCACTTTCTATGTTTCTACAATCAAGTCAACCTCAAATATAATAGGTAAAGCAAAGGGAAGAGCATTTAGAAATGGTGATAGATTTATAGGTAGTAAAGACGTTTAAGAGAGTAAGTGATTGTAGAGGATGATAGTAGATCTTTCTCTGGGAAGAGCACGTGAAGAGTCACCACGCTCCAACACTATCTTGCTGCCTACCCAAGTACATTACTGCAATTAGCAGCTTTATGCAATGTCTAAATTGGGACGCCTTTAGAATCTATTATATAATGCAATTGCTGAGAGTGGATGCCAGCTGTGATTTGGGTTATCATTTATTAAAAGAGCTGTATGAATATGATTTTTCTATTAAAGAGAATTTTGATTGAACACTGGTGTTATTCATAAACTGTTTTAAGCCTGAGTGCTGAGAAAGATGCTGTCATGCTATCACTGAAGATAGACACAAAAAGCTGGAGTAACTCAGCGGAACAGGCAGCTTCTCTGGAGGGAAGGAATGGGTGACGTTTTGGATCGAGACCAGGGTCTCGACCTGAAACGTCACCCAATCCTTCTCTGCAGAGATGCTGCTGTCCCGTTGAGTTACTCCAGCTTTTTGTGTCCACTGTTTAAACCAGCATCTGTAGTTCCTTCTTGCACATGTGTGTATGTGGGGGGGAGGGGGGGAACTGTAAAATTGTAAATAGGTGTCCCTTCCGAACGGAGACCCGACCTTTGTGTTCTGGGTCGGGTCTCCGTTCCTGCTGCGGCCTACCATCGGCCCAACTCCTGGAGCTGTCGGCCTCCAGGGCTCCGGTTCGCAGAGCCCGCAGACCGGACTTACCATCAGCGGAGCCGGCCGTCTTCGGAGGCTGCGGGAGCAGCTGCGACTCGCCTTAGGCTCGGGCCGCGTGGATGCCGACATCGGGAGCTCCGGCAGCGGCAGCGTGTTCGCCCGCCCCGGATCGCGGGGCTTGGGTCGTGGACATTTCACCGTCCGGCGCGGCATGGAATGGGCCGCGGGATGTTTCTCTGCTGGGCGGGGGCTTCAATGTCGGGAGCCGCGACCGCCCCGACGTGCAGCAACAGCGGCAGCAGCAGCGTGTTCGCCCGCCCCGGATCGGACTTATCATCGGCGGAGCCGGCCGTCTTCGGAGGCTGCGGGAGCGGCTGCGACTCGCCTTAGGCTCGGCCCGCTGCGGACCGTCCGGCGCGGCCTGCAACCACAACAACCTGACCGCGGGAGAGGACAGCAGGAGAAGGGAAAAGACATTGTGGCCTTCCATCACAGTGAGGAGAGGACTGGAGGAGACTCACTGTGATGGATGTTTTCTTGATGGATGTTTCTTTTGTGTGTTTTGGGGGTTGTGTAATTTTAATGCCTATTTTGATGCTTTTGTTGTTGGACTGTGGGTGACTGAATTTCGTCCAATTTGGATGACAATAAAGCTATCTTGAATCTTGAATCATGCTATCTTTATCCTTTGGCCTACGAATTAAGTAAATCATATAATAGAATGAATAAAATCAGGTCCTACACGCCCCTGCTTCCCACCTCCATCCTTTCCTAAAACAAACCAAATTATGTTACTTCATCAGATACCATATAAATGTGTTTAAATTATTCTTGCATTGCACATATTTGATAGTTACGAACAAGCTGGGACAGATTTATCAGCCACTCCCAAATGAAAGAAAATAACTGGTGTGGAATTGCAATAAGAATGGATAAGTTGGCTTTCTTTTTGCAATATCTACTGAGTTCTAGTGGATCTAGTGTTTCATGATGAGGCAGATTTTTATTAAAACATCTGATTAAATAGTATCAAAAATTAATCAAATTGATTTATTTGCAACATTTTCACTTGTGTTCTAGTTTTTAATCTGATGGCAGGGGGAATATATAAGCTAGACAATGATTCAGGTAGTCTTTATTACAATTGGTTTTTTTTGTTCGCTTAGTAACATTTGATATAGCATAATCCTAAAATCTTTTTCAAGCAGCTTGTGAGCACTGACGGGTTTTTTTTTTCCAAACCTGCTCTTGTCCTGCATTTGAAAAGCCCATTATCTTTAGAGGGTTGAAAGCAAAGTAAATTTGTAGCAAACCTTGCTTTCCATGTAAAAAATTATTGCTTTGTGTCCGAATAGAAGCCAATCAAGTTTTAGTATGGCAAATAGCTTCATGTTGTCAGAATGAAATGCTCTTTCCAAATATATTGAAATGTCCTGTTTAATCTATTAGATTCATAGCTGTTTGAAATACCCGAGTATTATTATCTTACTAGGTGAATTGAGTATTTTTAACTGTTGTTTGACAATGTATTCTGGCATCTGGGGA
Organism: Rhinoraja longicauda; assembly: GCF_053455715.1. Taxonomy (NCBI): domain Eukaryota; kingdom Metazoa; phylum Chordata; class Chondrichthyes; order Rajiformes; family Arhynchobatidae; genus Rhinoraja; species Rhinoraja longicauda. The sequence goes on from NC_135974.1 coordinate 36,494,433, forward strand.
TAATAATTCAAAGATCAGTATTATGAAATGAGATATAATATAGAATGAGGTCACCTCTCACTTTACGACATTGCAGAAAGTATGTTAACAGTTGATCATGAGGAATGGTGGGTCCTTTTCACTGCAAACGTTTCAGAATGTTTCTAATTTATGGTTTTACTCGTACCAGTTGGAATAAAGTAAAATACCTTAACTGTAGTATTCTTGAAACTGGCACTGACCTTGCAATCTATGATTTAATTCATCTGACTTTCAATCTTAAGTGCTGTATATACTTTTAAAAGGCTGGTTTGATATTTGTGCTTAACTGCACAAGCTGTTCTTTTGTGACTGTGCTGTACAGGCAATGACGTGTAAAATGTAATTGTGGTTATGAAACACCAGTTAGGATTGACTTTGTTAAAAATGCAAATGTCGGTTTATTGGGTCAGCTATGAAGTCCTCTGGAATGGGAGTCAGTTCATATTAAATTACACTTATTGCATTATAAAGTGCATCATCAAACACTGTAAGAAATACAATCTGTTCTTGCCAGGTGTTCTAATTGATTGTTATCCCTCTTGTTCTGACTCTTTTTACTGACATTTCATTGCCTTTTGTCAATTTAAGTTTTCATTTTCTTGGATTTTCGTTTTGATGTGGGACTCAAATCCCTCAACACCATGTTCCAGCTTGTCTCGGATTTTTTGTGTTTGTCAGTGGTCAAATCAGTTACCATCTACCACCGCCTCTCTTTTGCCTGACTGAACTTGTTCTTAAATCAAACAATAATACTATTAGATCAAAAAACTGCAAATGATACAAATCTGAGACAAAAAAACTCAATGCTGGAAACTTTCAGTATATACTCAGTTCTTTGTTGTAAGTTGTGCTAAAAAAAAGTGCTGGGGGAACACGGTGGGTCAGGCAACAGGGAAATAGACAAACAACAGAGTGTAGAAGGGTCCCAACCCAAAATGTCATCTGTTCATTCTCTCCACGGATGCTGCCTAACCCGCTGCGTTTCTCCAGCACTTTGTTTTGTCCAAGATTTCAGCAGCTGCAGCCTATTGTCTCCATTGTTTTCAAGAGAGAGTTGGGGATAACGGGGGCTAACGGAATCAAGGGATATGGGGAGAAAGCAGATACGGGGTACTGATTTTTGATGATCAGCCATGATCATATTGAATGGCAATGCTGGCTCAAAGGGCCGAATAGCCTACTCCTGCACCTATTTTCTATGTTTCTATGACCCATCATATTTAATGATTTATTCTTTAAATGTCATCCAGTCGAATAATTTCACTTTGAAATCAAAGGAAGTGTGGATAACAAAGTCCCAGTAAATTTAACAGGAATGCAGGACTAGATTTCCCCTTCAAGTGGAAGGGGATGTGGGAAAATGACGGCGAGTAGGAGGGGAGTGTGGAGGCCAGCACCACAGTGAGCAGCAAGGGAGTGCAGGAAACATCACCTTTGCATTCATGGGTAATCAATTGTGCCCTTTAAAATACATTAGTTTGAGCAGCTGCATCTCTCTGTTTCCACGTTCCTGTCTTTCAATAGAACCATTGGAATTGCAGGTCAAAAGCCAGATACCAAATGATTGGGATTTCTGAACAGTTTGATTGCATTTGCCTTCAATAGCCTGACAATGGAATTTAGGAGCAGGAAGATTGTGGTACAACTTTACAAGAGTTTGGTTAGGCCACAGGTGAAGTAGTCATCCAGCATGGAAACAGGCCCTTTGGCCCATGCTGACCAAAATGCCCCATCTGATCTAGCCTCATTTGCTCATGTGTGGCCATGAGTCCAGTTCTGGCTGCCATGCCTGATTGCTTTGGAGAGGATGCACTAATATGATGCCTGGACTAAGGCATTTCAGTCAGAGAGACTGGCCAGGCTGAGTTTGTTTGCTTTGAAGCAGAAGAGACGCTGATGGAAGCATACAAAATTGAGGGCCAGAGATGGGGTAGATGGAAGGAAATGTTTCCCCATGGCAGATTTGTCCAAAACTAGAGAGCATATCTTTAAGGTAAAGGGTGATGGTTTTCGATGGGATATGAGGCGAGAAACACTTTTTCCGAGGTAGTTTGAAATCTGGAATGCGGTCCTGAATGGGTGGCAGAGGCAGGTGCTCTCACTGATCTGTGCGTCTAGGTGAGAATTTGAATTGTCATTCCACAGAAGGCTTAAGGACCAGATACTGATAACCTAGTACAGATGGGGGGTTATGCTTGGTATGGATGTAGTGGGCCACAAAGGGCCTGTTTCCATGTTGTCTGATCTGTGATTTCCTGCAACACTATGATTAGGAACCAATAACAAAAGAGTCCATTCTAGATTTAGCCATTCAATGAATGCAAAGCAGAATTGTTTAATTGACCAAAAGGGAACATCTTTCAATTAATGACCTTCAAATGATTTTGTGCTAGTTGGGAAGGGAACAACAGCAAGATTAAAAAAGTTGAAAATTAAATGAATACCGTAAATTGGTATTTTTGTGAATAGAGAGTATGTATTCAAAGTCTTTAATAAAATACAAGTAACTCTTTTGCAAAGAGGCTGTATGTGCATTTATTAAATTATGAAAATGATGAGAGATAAACACATCACTCCAAGGGACAGGGTAACATGGACTCCAGCACACAGAGCTCATCAGAGCTTCAAAATAATATAAAGAAAACAGTAAACTGAACATAAAAACTTGCAAGAGGTGGTAAAGCTAATAGTAGCTTTATAAAGTTCAATAATTTTGCCTGCATATTTTCCCATGTTTAAAAAAATTGTATTTTCTCAAACTAGTAAAAAGGAAGAACATTTTTTTTAGAGCTGTGCTCTAAAAAACTTAAACTTAAAAAACAGATATTGAAAAACTTAATAAATGAAGAACAAATAAATAGTGGATGTGAGAGCTTTTAAAACTCATTTTTCTGCAGATCATCACAAAAATTATCTATACCTCAGATGTGATGATTTCCTCTGGTGCTGACAGGAACAAATTGCCAAATTGAAATGGGAGGGGGAAAATGGGGAACACAATGATATAGGATTTGATCAAGTATGACACAATCCACAATTCCACCTGAATTTTGAGACTTCATTTCATACAAGGCCTTTAAGGATAGATAGCAGTGACCGTGACTGATGATTTCCACATGGCATTTGATAAGGTTCCAGATCTGTTCTATTTTCAAGAAAAATGCTTACAATTAGGTGTCTGAACATTTTTTCTAAATGTTAGGTTTGCCTTAGATAGGCACAAAATGCTGGAGTAACTCAGCAGGACAGGCAGCATCTCTGGAGCGGAATGGGTGACGTTTCGGGTCGAGACCTTTCTTTAGACACTTGCCTTGATTGGTGCCTATCTAGTGGTCTGTTATTGAAGTAGGATTTCATTTTTGGATTCTTGCTGTTTACCCTGCAAAATGAATTGACTAATTACATAACATTTAATTACCTACCACATAAGTATTTATCTGACATCTGTCAACAGTTGACTGGCATTGATTGACGTTCTCATCTGCCTCACTGCTGCTTTGGGTCTTGTTCCCGCCAGACCAGTTTAAACCTTCTAGAGTGCCTATAACATATCTCCCTGCTCAGTTCAGATACAACCCGGGTAATCCCTGACCATTACATCAACTTCTCGGCTATACAGTCATAGAGCCAGACAGCATGTAAACAGGCCCTTGCGCACAACTTTCCCACGCCAACCAACATGCCCCATCTACGCTAGGCCTACCTGCCTACATTTGGCCCATATCCTATCCTCTCTATGTACCTGTCACCGTGGGCGGCACGGTGGCGCAGCGGTAGAGTTGCTGCCTTACAGCGAATGCAGCGCCGGAGACTCGGGTTCGATCCTGACTACGGGCGCCGTCTGTACGGAGTTTGTACGTTCTCCCCGTGACCTGCGTGGGTTTTCTCCGAGATCTTCGGTTTCCTCCCACACTCCAAAGACGTACAGGTATGTAGGTTAATTGACTGGGTAAAATGTAAAATTTTTCCCTAGTGTGTGTAGGATAGTGTTAATGTGCGGGGATCGTTGGGCGGCACGGACTCGGCGGGCCGAAGGGCCTGTTTCCGCGCTGTATCTCTAAATCTAAATCTAAAAAATCTAAAATGATTTTTAAACATTGTACCTGCCTGAACTACCTCCTTTGGCAACTTGTTCCATAATACCTACCTGTGAAAAAAAAAAAGTTGTTCCTCGGATTCCTATTAAATCTTTCCTCCCTCGTCTTAAACCCCTGTCCTCTGGGTAAATGCACAAAGCCATTTATCCAATCTATTCCGCTCATGATCTTATACAATAAGATCACCGGTCAGCCTCCTGTGCTCCAAGGAATAAAGTTTGAGTCGGCTCAACCTCCTTTTCGCTCAGGCCTTCTGGTCCTGGCAACATCCTCGTAAATCTTCTCTGCACCCTTTCCTGTCTTCTGGCCTTGCCTCCTTTTTCTATTCTCTCTTGTAGGTGGCTATGGAAATAATCCAGCAATTACTATCTTTTGACATCTTGCTTGTTAGTCTCCTGCCCGACTCTACATTCACTCTGCAGGACATCAACCTTTTTTTTTTAATACCTGTGTCATTGGTACCAACATGTACAGTGACCTCTGGCTGCTCACCCTCTCCCTTGAGAATTTTCTGCTTTGTTCCAGTGAGTACAAAATCCCGAGAGACGTAGATAAGGTGATTGGTCACACTCCTTTTCACATAACTAGAGGGCATAGGTTTATGGTGAGAAGGGAAAGATTTAAGCGACCAACAAGAAGAATGTCTTTACACTGAGGGTCATGCGTCAATGGGATGAGCTGTCAGGAACTATAGACGCAGGTTAAATGGTGACGTTTAAAAGACCTTTAATGTGGTACGTGGACAGAAAAGGTTTAAGGGATATGGGCCGAGCACAGTCAAATGGGAGTAGCTCAGTTCTAAAACCTGGTCAGCTTGGATCATTCAGGCCAAATGGTCTGTTTCCATCTGGTAACTCAAATTTCACTGTACCTTAATTGGTACATGTGACAATAAATTGATCTTGAAATCTTGTATTATTAAATAACTATAAATGTTTAATTGTTTGTATTCATGGTTTTTGAGACTAACAACATATTTAGTTAGAGGAAATCTAATCCACAGGAAGGAACTGCAGATGCTGGTTTATACTGAAGGTAGACTCAAAAAGCTAGAGTAACTCAGTGGGTCAGACAGCATCTCCGGAGAAAAGGAATGGGTGAGTTACTCCAGCTTTTTGTGTCTAACATATTTAGTTACACTGAATAGCCATGGACACTATCAAGAATCTGTGTGGAGACACTCATAACTGCTGGTCTTGGAGCAAAGTTTAAGTTGAGGTCTTTCAAAGGTTGTCAATGAAACATTGAGACTGTAACTAATATAAATAGGAGTATAAAATTTTAAAATCGCTCTATTAATATTGAGAACAAAAGTGTGGATGTTGAATTTTAGTATGGGTGAGTATATAAATTTGGTTATTTGGGCCCAAAGGAAGTATATTTGACTAATATTGATACCTCAAACTAGAAATTGTGGAAATCCATTGAGATACGAGTCCATGCATCAAAATGTGATAAATTAATGCAATAGTTTGAAAACAGAATTTTGACTTTTAATGCCTACATAATAAAGCGGAGGAAAGTTTGCTGTAGCTGTACAAATTCCTAGTTAAAACACTTTCTGAACACTGCTTACTGTTCTGGGTATCCTAGAAAGGATGCATTGGCTTCATAAGGGCTGGCAATAGCTTTACAAAATTGTGCTTAAACCACATGTGGAGAACGTTTTTACTGTGTGCCCTTGGAAGAATGCGTCGGCCGTGGAATACAGCACACAGTCATCCGAATTTTAACAGTGGTCCAAAGATTATTCCCTGACACTGAAATAAAATCTTGGCTTCAATCAAATTTCCTCAAACTCAACTGCAACAAATCTGAAATCATCATCATTGGTCCAAAAACGCTCACCAAATCCACCCAAAACGTCATCCTCAATATTGATGGTCTCCCAGTATCCACCTCCCCTCACATCCGGAATCTTGGAATCATCTTTGATCAAACCCTCTCCTTCGACAAACACATCAAACACATCACAAAGATAGCCTTCTTCCACCTCAAAAACATTGCCCGTCTCCGTCCATCCCTCTCCTCCACAGCTGCAGAAACCCTCATCCACACCTTCATCACCTCCCGTCTGGACTACTGCAACAGCCTCCTCTATGGCGCACCCTCAAAAATCATCAGTAAACTTCAATACATTCAAAACTCCGCTGCCCGTCTACTCACCCACACCCCGATCCGTGACCATATCACCCCCGTCCTTTACAAACTCCACCGGCTCCCCATCTCCCAGAGAATCCAGTACAAAATCCTCCTCATGACCTACAAAGCCCTCCATAACCTGGCCCCATCCTACCTGACCGACCTCCTCCACAGGCACACTCCCACCTGCACCCTCCGCTCGGCTGCTGCCAATCTCCTATCCCCCCACATCCGGACCAAACTCAGATCCTGGGGGGACAGGGCTTTCTCCATCGCTGCTCCCACCCTATGGAACTCACTACCCCAAACCGTCAGAGACTCCTCCACACTCACCACATTCAAAACATCACTGAAGTCTCACCTGTTCAGTACTGCCTTCAACTACTGAAGGTCACCTCACCTTCTGTCTCCTTTCTCTGTTCGTTTACTTATTTATCTATTTATTCACTTCCCTATGTTCTCTAAATCCCTGTAAAGCATCTTTGAGTATATGAAAAGCGCTATATAAATGTAATGCATTATTATTATTATTATTATGAAAGTTCAAAGCATTCCCAGGTTAAATATTGCAACATTTGGACTCCTATCTCCCCAATTAATGCATTTAAGGTGTGTTTCTGTGCTGAAGGAATGTGGACAAAGGCAATCTACTCTGTTCAGGAGAGATGACAGGAAAAGCTTCATTCTGAATGGTCATATGCCCCATTTTTCCATTAAAAACCCCCCAATTCTATGCTTGTCCAATTAATTTAAAATCTGGAGTTTAATAGAATTTTGCCAGAATATTGATGCAACCTAATTGAATTGAATAATGTGGTTTTTCATGATTTCTTTGTGTATATTTTGAATACCTCTGTCTTAAAACTGAGTGGTTTTGATTAATTAAATGGGAGGAAAAAACTCCCATTGCATAGATTTAGTGTAATGTCCAAATAAGCCAACGTGAAAATTTTGTTAAATGCAGTAAACCATAATATTCAGGAAAACACAATGATTGTGGCAGACTCGATAATCATATTCAGAAGATAGTTGGACATATAAACTGAAATCTTATTTTGTTTCCAAAAGTCTTTTGGAGCATAGGGTAAACCAATAAACATTGATTTAGAATAAATGCCCTTGATTCTGTATTTGGTCAGAAGTAATAAAATGTTGTGCATTTGTTAGTGCAAACAATATTTGTAAGACGAAGGTAGATACAAAATGTTGGAGTAACTCAGCGGGACAGGCTTCTCAAGAAGGGTCTCGACCCGAAACATCATCCATTCCTTTTCTCCAGAGATGCTGCCTGTCCCGCTGAGTTACTCCAGCATTTTGTGTCTTCCTTTGATTTAAAACAGCATCTGCAGTTCTTTCGTACGTAATATTTGTAACATGTTGAACTTGACAAAAGAAACTTAAAGTTCAAAGTGTCAGGTGCAGTTCTAACTTTGTTTTGTTCTGGAGATTTGTACGGAAGAACAATTCGAGACTTATCTAATATACTTATTTATGGGGGAATAATGGTATTATCATGGTTTTCATGTACAAATGTTGAAAAGTTATACTTGCTTTTCCAGGTTTTAAAAAATGGCAGTAAACGTGTATTCTACATCTGTGACCAGTGACAACCTAAGCCGGCATGATATGTTGGCGTGGATTAATGATTCTCTTCAATTGAGCTACACAAAAATTGAACAGCTGTGCTCTGGTAAATATAATATATTTGGAGTGGATACCTAATTTTGTAAATGCATGTGTTTGTCAAAAGACTATCCATCCCATGTTATAAATCATAAAAGAATGTACGTTTCATGTGGGTAAGAGGAAGACGTCAACAAATGCGTTGTCCTGTGAGGTTGCATTATATATTTTCTATTTTTTCCATACCCTTGCATCCCCTTTAAAATCAATTGATTGCTTTTTGTTTAATTTAGTATCCTATCAAATTTTCTCAGCCTTGGCATGCTGCACTCTCAGCTGATTTAGTCACAGGTTCAGGCCTGACTCCAGAGACCTAATCAAAGCTGACACTTCAATCTAGTGCTGAAGGAGTTATGCACTATTGAAGATGATGTCTCTCAGATGAGACATGATGTTGGGGCTGGGCCTGCCCCTCAGCTGACCTTATGGATTGTCTGGCATTGTTGGGTGAGATCACAGAGCACACCAGGCCTCAGGGGAAAAAGCCCCCCTCAAACAATGTGTAAAACTGGTGATTTGGCCACTCATTGATTGACTTTTTTGCGTGACCGTTGCTAGTTAGAAATCGGTCGCTTGTGATTCCCTACAGCATTCATAATGCAATAAACAAGTCAATATAAATACCTATTGCTCAAAATCTACAATAGCCACAAGGAATGGCAGATGTTGGAATCTTGAGCAGAACATACTGCTGGATGAACTCAGCGGGTCAAACAGCTTCTGTGGAGGGAATGGACAGGCGACACTTTGGGTAGGGACCCTTCTTCAAGCTGATGGAGTGGTGGGGGAAAGCTGGAAAAGAGCTGGCATGTGATGGGTGGGTTTAGATTGGCAGATGGATGGACTAAGTGTCCAAGGTTAGAGGTTTCGACCTGTGTCTCACTTGCACTGTGCAATTCAGATGTGGTTAACGACAGTATCTACACAAAGGGTAATGGATGAATTAAATCAGTGGCACCTATGACACACTATACATCCATTTCAAGCACTTTACCAACTCCGATGGCTGTCCTCAGCATGTCAGACAGTTGCTGAAAAGGTCGTGGTTTGGATAATTTCACTTTTTCAGACACCTTTGAGCACTCCTTGGCCCATCACATCAGTGCCCTGTACGTCACCATCAGCCTTCCCCCAGTGGTCTGTGGGGAAACGACCAGTGACTTAGATGCAGCCCGACTTTGATCATCTTGGAGTTGCACCATGCTGTAAATGGCACTGTAACTGAGATCCAGCTCTGTCAACAGTCAACAGAGCTTTATTTGTCATTCGGTACCAAGGTACCGAACGAAACTACATAGCAGTCACACAAAAAAGAAAAAGAACACAAGACACATGACCCCAACACAAACATCCATCACAGTGACTCCAAATACCCCCTCACTGTGATGGAGGCAACAAAACTTCCACTCTCTTCCCCACGCCCACGGACAGACAGCTCGTCCCCGACCGACCCGCACAGTCCCCGCAAGGGGATGGCCAGCGGCCGAGCCGCACCGGGCGCTGAAACGTCTCGCGGCCGAGCCAGGCGATGGAAGGCCCCGCGGCCGAGCCGTGTGCAGCTAAGTCCCGCGGCCGAGCCGCGCCGGCGATGAAAAGTCCCGTGGCCGAGCCGCACTGGGCACTGTTAAGTCCAACGGCCGAGCCGCACCGGGCGATGTTAGGTCCCGCGGCCGAGCCGCACCGGGCGATGGAAGGCCCCGCGGCCGAGCCGCACCGGGCGATGGAAGGTCCCGCGGCCAAGCCGCACCGGGCACTGTTAAGTCCAGCAGCCGAGCCGCACCGGGCGATGTTAGGTCGCGCGGCCGCGCCGGGCGATGGAAGACCCCACGGCTGAGCCGCACCCCGCGCCGTGAGGAAGAGACCAAAAAGAGAAAGGTTTCCCCCATCCCCCCACCCACACCACCACCCCCCACACATACACAACCAAAACAACAAAAAAACCATCCCAACACCGACACACAACCAAAAAAAAAGGAAAAAAGACGAACAGACTGCTAGCGAGCCGCAGCCGTTAGGCGCCGCCACTTCCGCTTAAGTGGGTGTGAATGACTATACTCTGGACATGAACAAACGTGGAGAGAAGAGTTTCTTTACTTGTGACTACATGACAAAAGTATTAAAATTCTTCTGGCAGTCTTAATTAGGATCAAGATTCTTATGCCTATTGCTCATCACATCTTTTGCTGGCTAATTTATTTCATCAGCTCGAGTCTACTTGTAGTGCCTCTGCTCATTCATCCCCTAGGGGATGGCATGTGTAAAATTGAATCCAAACATCATCTTGCTTTTCAGCTTTTTCTTTTTCTGTCTACAGGAGAAGTTCTATGTTTTTCGTTTACATCACAATAAAGCGAGGACTATTGTTTCTGAGTTGGAGATTTACAATTAATTATTTTTAGCTATTGGGTTATGCAGTGAATAGGAGCCTTTGGGTTAATGATTACCTTTACAATTGTGTGTGCCATGAATGAGCGGTGGCAGTGCAAGTGGACTCGAGCTGATGAAATAACTTAGCCAGCAAAGATGTGATGAGCAATAAACATTAGAATCTTGATCCTAATTAAGATATAAAGGTAGTGCTGCTGAAATGGCACAGCTTTATTCATTTGTGACTTAGTCATAGAGTGATCCAGTATGGAAACAGGTTCTTCGACCCAACATGCCCCAGCTACACTAGTCCCACCGGCCTGCCTTTGGTCCATATCTCCCCAAACCTGTCCTATCCATGTACCAGTCTAACTGTTTCTTAAACGTTAGGATTGTCCCAGCCTCGACTACCTCCTCTGGCAGCTTGTTCCGTACACCCACCACCCGTTTTGTGAAAAAGTTATCCCTCAGATTCCTATTAAATCTTTTCCCCTTCACCTTGAACTCGTGTCCTGTGGTCCTCGATTCCCCTACTCTAGGAAAGAGGCACTGTGCATCTACCTGATCTATTCCTCTCATGATTTTAGACACCTCTATAAGATCACCCCTCGTCCTCTTGCGCTCCAAGGATTAGAGCCCCAGCCTACTCAACCTCTCCCTACAACTCACACCCTCTAGTCCTGGCAACATCCTCATAAGTCTTCACTGAACCCTTTTAAGCTTGACAATATCTTTCCTGTAACATGGTGCCCAGAACTGAACACACTATTCACCAACATCTTGTACAACTGTAACATAACATCCCAACTTCTATACTCAATACTCTGGCTGATGAAGGCCAATGTGTCAAAAGCCTTTTTGACCACCTTATCTACCTGCGACTCAACCTTCAAGGAACCATGCACCTGCACTCCTAGATCCCTCTGCTCTACAGCACTCCCCAGAGGCCTGCCATTCACTGTGTAGGTCCAGCCCTTGTTTAATCGTCCTAAAATGTAACACCTCAAATTTCTCTGTATTAACTTCCATCAACCATTTGTCAGCCCACCTGGCCAATCGATCCTGATCCTGCTGCAATCTTTCACAACCATGTTCACTATCTGCAAAACCACCCACTTTTGTATCATCAGCAAACTTGCTAATCTTGCCCTGTATGTTCTCATCCAAATCATTGATGTAAATGACAAACAGTAACGGGCCCAGCACCAAATCCTGAGGCACACCACTAGTCACAGGCCTCCAGTCCGAGAAGCAACCTTCCACCATTACCCTCTGCTTCCTTCCATGGAGCCAATTTGCTATCCATTCAGCTATCTCTCCTTGGATCCCATGCGATCGAACCTTCCAGAGCAGCCGACCATGCGGAACCTTGTCAAACGCCTGAGAGGTCCCACTCTCTCTAGTTATCCTTTTTCCCCCTTATGTATTTATAAAATCTTTTGGGATTGTCCTTAATGTTTACCCGCCAGAGCTACTTCCAGGCCTCTTTTTGCCCTTCTGATGATCTTTTTCAGTTTACTCCTTGGTTTCCGAAACTCCTCCAGGGATGCACTTGATCCCAGCTGCCTCTACCTGCCCCATGCATCCTTCTTGTTTTTGACCAATACCTCAATTTCCCTCGCCAACCAAGCTTCCTTACGTCTGCCTGCTTTGCCCTTCACTCTAATGGGGACGTACGTATCCTGAGCTTTTGTCAGCAAACGTTTAAAAACATCCCACTTGGCTGATGTTCCTTTCCCCTCAAATAACCTGCTCCAGTTAACTTGAGCGAGACCTTCTCTCATACCCTCAAAGTTGGCCCAGTTGAGCATTTTAACACGTGGACCCTCTCCGTCCCTATCTGTAACTATCTTAAACCTAATCGAACTGTGGTCCCAAAAGGCTCCTCCACAAACACTTCATTAACTTGCCCGTCCCAATTTCCCAATACTAGATCCAGTGTTACCCTCTCATGTGTGGGGGCTCTACATATTGCTTTAAAAAAAACCTCCTGAACATTTTTGAGGAATTGAACCCCATTTAAACACTTCACATTATGATTTTCCCAGTCAATATTGGGAAAGTTAAAATCCCCTACCTTATTTGACCTGCAGCTGTCTGCAATCTCCTGGCATATTTGTTCTCCTGGTACTTCGGATCTGTCTTCACTAAGGAAGACACAAACAATCTCCCAGATGTACTGGAGGACAAAATATCTAAGGGGGTAGAGGAACTGAAAGAAATTTTCATTAGGCGAGAAATAGTATTGGGTAGACTAATGGGACTGAAGGATGATAAATCCCCTGGGCCTGATGGTCTGCATCCCAGGGTCCTCAGGGAGGTGGCTTTAGAAATAGTGGACGCATTGGTGATCATTTTCCAATGTTCAATAGATTCAGGATCCGTTCCTGTGGATTGGAGGATAGCTAATGTTATCCCACTTTTTAAGAAAGGAGCGAGAGAGAAAACGGGGATTTACAGATCAGTTAGCCTGACTTCGGTGGTGGGAAAGATGCTGGAGTCAATTATTAAAGAGGTAATAACTGCATTTGGATAGCAGTAAAAGGATAAGTCCAAGTCAGCATGGATTTATGAAAGAGAAATCATGCTTGACTAATCTTCTGGAATTTTTTGATGACGTGACAAATAAAATGGATGAAGGGGAGCCAGTGGATGTAGTGTATCTAGACTTTCAGAAAGCCTTTGATAAGGTCCCGCACAGGAGATTGGTGACTAAAATTAGAGCACATGGTATTGGGGGTAGGGTGTTGACATGGATAGAAAATTGGTTGGCAGACAGGAAGCAAAGAGTAGGAGTAAACGGGTCCTTTTCAGAATGGCAGGCAGTGGCGAGTGGAGTGCCGCAAGGCTCGGTGTTGGGGCCGCAACTGTTTACCATATATATTAATGATTTGGAAGAGGGAATTACAAGCAACACTAGCAAGTTTGCGGATGACACAAAGCTGGGTGACAGTGTAAACTGTGACGAGGATGTTAGGAGGTTGCAGGGTGACCTGGACAGGTTGGGTGAGTGGGCAGATGCGTGGCAGATGCAGTATAATATAGATAAATGTGAGGTCATCCACTTTGGTGGCAGAAACAAGGAGGCAGATTATTATCTCAATGGAGTTAGGTTAGGTAAGGTGGAGGTGCAGCGAGACCTGGGTGTCCTTGTACAGCAGTCACTGAAAGTTGGCGTGCAGGTACAGCAGGCTGTGAAGAAAGCTAATGGAATGTTGGCCTTCATAACGAGGATTTCAGTGTAGGAGTAAAGAGGTTCTTCTGCAGTTGTATAGGGCCCTGGTAAGACCACATCTGGAGTATTGTGTACAGTTTTGGTCTCCTAATTTGAGGAAGGACATCCTTGTAATTGAGGCAGTGCAGCATAGGTTCATGAGATTGATTCCTGGGATGGCGGGACTGATATGAGGAAAGATTGAAAAGACTAGGCTTGTATTCACTGGAGTTTAGAAGGATGAGAGGGGATCTTATTGAAACATATAAAATTATAAAAGGACTGGACAAGCTAGATGCAGGGAAAATGTTCTCAATGTTGGGCGAGTCCAGAACCAGGGGCCACAGTCTTAGAACAAAGGGGAGGCCATTTAAAACTGAGGTGAGAAAAAACTTTTTCACCCAGAGAGTTGTGAATTTGTGGAATTCTCTGCCACAGAGGGCAGTGGAAGCCAAATCACTGGATGGATTTAAGAGATAGTTTGATAGAGCTCTAGGGGCTAGTGGAATCAAGGGATATGGGGAGAAGGCAGGCACGGGTTATTGATTGGGGACGATCAGCCATGATCACAATGAATGGCGGTATTTATTCACAAAATGCTGGAGTAACTCAGCAGGTCAGGCAGCATCTCAGGAGAGAAGGAATGGGCGACGTTTCGGGTCGAGACCATTCTTCAGACTGATGTCAGGGGGGGTGGGACAAAGGAATGATATAGGTGGAGACAGGAAGACAGTGGGAGATCTGGGAAGGGGGAGGGGAAGAGAGGGACAGAGGAACTATCTAAAGTTGGAGAAGTCAATGTTCATACCACTGGGCTGCAAGCTGCCCAGGCGAAATATGAGGTGCTGTTCCTCCAATTTCTTGTGGGACTCACTATGGTACTGGAGCAAGGTGATCACCCCTTTCTTGTTCCTCAGCTCCACCCATATAGCCTCACTAGTCGAACTGTCCATAATGTCACCTGTGACCACTACCGTGACATCTTCCTTAACCAATAATGCAACCACCCCCTCCTCTTTTTCCCGCACCCCTGTCTCTCCTGAAGCTCCTGTACCCCGGAACATTGAGCTGCCAGTCCTGACCCTCCCTTAACCAGGTTTCAGTAATGGCTACAACGTCCCAGCCGCTCGTACCTATCCAGGCCCTAAGCTCATCTGCCTTACCCGTCAGGCCCCTCGCATTAAAATACATGCAGTTTAAGCCAACCCTCCTTTCTCGCTCTCCACCTTTCACCTGCCTATTCTGTCCACTAACTTTTCCATCCCCTCGCTCCATACCAACTTCTAACCTCTCACTTGCCTCTGTCCTGTATGAGATCACACCCCCTGCCAACGTAGTTTAAACTCTACCATGTAGCATTAGCAAACCTGCCCGCCAGGATGTTGGTTGCCCCCTCCAGTTAAGGTGCAACCTGTCCCTTTAGTACAGGTCACTTCAAAATACTAAACAAGATTTATGATCAGTAGTACATGTAAACTGTGGTCTTCAAGTTGGTTTTCACAATATCGTAACGTGCCATTAGTGGTTGGGAACAAGGACAAGTTTACACCGCTCTCAGCTGCATATTCTCTGGCTTCTCAAACAAATCGATGGATGGTGGTATTGCTGTAACTGAAGTTTTAAAGAAAATTCCACTACTGGCAGTTTTCATAATTTGCTCCTTTCCACTGCCCAGGTTATAATGGTCTTTGCCCAGACCTAATTATAGTTAGAACGTAATTTTTTTTCAAACAAAACTACGGCTAAAATAATCACTCTTGCAACTGAGAAATACAAGGGAGATGCTGCAGCTTTAATTATAAAACAAATGTTTTGTTTTGTTTTGAAGGTGTGGCATATTGCCAGTTTATGGATATGCTATTCCCAGGTAGTGTTGGATTGAAGAAGGTAAAATTTCAAGCCAAACTGGAACATGAATATATTCACAATTTCAAGCTTTTACAAGCAGCCTACAAGAGAATGGGTGTCGACAAAGTAAGTTCATTTATAAATTCCTTATTTTGCATATGAAGTATGGTCATTTTACAAGAGGTTTAATTGCACTGGCTTGATTTTCCATTATTTATATTGTACTGTAGAATAAACATACTAGTCTGCAACCGGCTTTCACCAGTTATAATCTTTACTCCTCACCTCTGTAAAGTCCGTTGTGTTAATTAATCTTCATTTGAAACAGCATTTTGTTCATTGTTATCTTCCTGATTTTTGTCTTTAAGTACCCGAGTCAAATCTCTGCCATAAATGGGCTCTTAAGTTCAAATTGTCGTGAAAATGGGCATATTGATCTTGTGTAACTTCAAGAAGTAATAACCTGTGACCTTTATACCCTTGTACTCCAGATTCTATTCAGATGAATAAACGAATGCTATTAAAGTGGGATGAAATATTAAAATGTTTGTTTTCTATTTTGTTCAGATTATCCCTGTTGATAAACTAATAAAAGGGAAATTTCAAGATAATTTTGAGTTTGTTCAATGGTTCAAGAAATTCTTTGATGCGAACTACGATGGTAAAGATTATGACCCGATACTTGCCCGGCAAGGTCAGGATGCAGCCCCGCCACCTAACCACGGTGACCAGCCCTTGAACAAACCCAAGAAGACACTCGGTACTGGAAGCACAGGTATTTCACTTAATTTAGCATGATTTATTCAGTAATTTTGATTAAAATATGTGTGGCAATGTACTGTTTAGATTTATTCAAAACTTATCTAAATATATAAGTTTGATTTCCAGATTTGATTATGTTCGGCTAAACCATTCAGTAAATTTAGTTTTTGTAGTGATTAAAATGAGCACGAGCTTGTATCTGTTCGCATTGCCTAACTAAGCATCTCTTTTGTTTAGTAAGTTTCAACTCGCAGAAAAATTACTCAGAACTGTGTATTTTGGAAGGTGGTGTTGCAATTCTTTTGATTCACCGTATTTATATGCCAGGTCTGATTTTTTTTTAAATCAGCACAAGGACTAAAATTTAATGAAGAAAATAATTTTGTGACACCGACCGGTATTTCCAGTTTAAAAACTAGATTTTCAATTTTTTTTCATATTACAAAAATCTCCTAAAATTAAAAAAAATAAAAATTGGATTAGGCGGTCAGGCCCTTAAACAGCTCAAGCAGCTTATGACGGCAAACTACCAAAGACACCAATAGCAAGGAATGATTTATGTACCGATACCTTTTTATCTAAAACTACAGCATTCAGCGTCACATCTATCGTGTGCACTTTGATCTTGTTGCATCTGGAATAAATCAGATGTTTGGGAGCTAGGGATACATTTGATGCAACCTTTTTATATAGTCCAATTGGACCCTGTAAATTAGGGGTGAGAACTTTATGCTTGGAAGGCTGTTTTCAACTTCCAGGCAGAAATTGTTACTGGTGCTAAATTCTTTTATGTCTCTGACCTACTGGGTATTTGAAGAGAAATCAAATGGTTCAGGGTCTTGTTGAACTTTGCATACATCCACTGTCTGAAGACATAGAAACATAGAAAAATTCGGCCCTTCGAGCAAGCACCGCCATTCAATATGATCATGGCTAATCATCTAAAATCGGTACCCCTTCTGTGCAGGGAATTCCACAGATTCACAACTCTCTGGGTGAAAAAATGTTTCCTCATCTCAGTCCTAAATGGCCTACTCCTTATTCTTAAACTGTGACCCCTGGTTCTGGACTACCCCAACATCGGGAACATTTTTCCTGCATCTAGCCTGTCCAATCCTTTAAGAATTTTATATGTTTCTATTAGATCCCCTCTCATCCTTCTAAATTCCAGTGAATAGAAGCCCAATCGACACATTCTTTCATCATACGTCAGTCCCACCATCCCAGGAATAACCTAGTGAACCTACGTTGCACTCCCACAATAGCGATAATGTCCTTCCTTAAATTAGGAGACCAAAATTGCACACAATACTCCAGGTGCGGTCTCACCAGGACCCTGTCCAACTGCAGTAGGGCCTCCTTGCTCCTAAACTCAATTCTCTCGCAATGAAGGCCAACATGCCATTAGCTTTCTTCACTGCCTGCTGTACCTGCATGGTTACTTCACTGAATTGTCAAAACAAAAGCATTCTGATCAGTAGATCCACTCAAACGTGCCTTGAATGCAATAAATTATTATTCTTGGTATTTCAGTCATTAAACTTTTCCTGACTTGGGAGAAAAACCTTGTAGTTCAACTTAATGATCATGGCAATATACATTTTAAAATGGAATAAATTTATCAGTGAGGGTTGTAATTGGATTAAGGCCTAATTCTCTTTCTAGTAATGTTTTTGTGTGCAATTTGTAGATGGACATTATGTAGCCACTAGGTGTCACATAAAATGCCCTCACATTCATATCTATTTGATTTTATGGCTGCTGCCATCAAAAACCTGAAACTATATTGGGGATTAACTATTTAAAGCAATTCGGCAAAGAGTACAACAAATTACCTTTTTCATCATGAATTATCAAGATGTTTATTGTTTAGAGATGTAAAAGGGGAAAAGAAAATGTTCAAGTAGCTTCAAATGCTAAGTATTTGTTGCCTGAAGATTTTGGACACTATTTGAAATTCCCTTTTTATAATCCCTATTTTCAGATATTGTGCTCTATCACTTTTTTTGCATTATTAAAATGTTATTGGTTTCTGCAAATTTCCTCTTCTCTGGGGAAATCTTGTAGGATTAACTTTCTTGTGGTTAATGCCAGAATCCACGAATATTAAAATAAAAGGATTTCTATTCCCATGTGTCAATAGATTAAAAAGTCTGATGTCTTAAAAGAAAGCCAGCATATTTATATGCAGGCCTTCTTGGGATTCCTGTTGTATAATTTTCTGTTCTATAAATTACAGATGACAGTTCAATTATCAGCTGCAGAAAGGAGCCTCTGAAACCAAGATTTGAATCAAATTTAAAGAGAAATATTGGTATAATATAATCTATCCTTTAAACAAAATATAGTGTTCTGTTAACACACATGGTGGTGTTAAGAATAAGCATGGAATTCAACACATCTGTTTAAGTAGATTATTTTGCACGCCATTTGGAGATTAAGTTGCACATGGTGAACAAAGAAAAGGAAAAACCCGGGATTAAATCAAAATAATGTACAACAATTATTCTATGTAAATCAGCCCTCTTCCAATAGCTGGTGGATTTCAAATTGAAAAATCCCCAAACTAATTTGGCAATACATTTTTGGGGTAAGTGCTTAAGTATGCAGTGATAATAGGAAAATTAATTTATTAACTTGATTAATTATAGAAATATCTGGGGACTGGTAACACCGGGGAAGTAAGAACTAGATCCTACAAATTTTGACAGCTTAATGAATTTAGCATTTATTTTTGTGGTAATTCCAAAGTAATTCCGTACAAGACTTGGATGTCCTTTTATCCACTCCTGCCGTTCTTAGTGCAGCGCTAACACCTTTTCCCTCTCCCATTGTTTCTGATTTAAGCCCATATGGGGGACACTGCTAAAATGAATGAATGTCCTGGGAAATGACATGAATTGATTTTTCAAATTGTGTTGCTTCCTTGAAAGCACAAATAATAAAGTTAGACATTATATTTGGATACAATTAATTACAAAGGCCTAAAGTATTTGGAGATTAAACATATGCTGCTATTAGATTTACTGAACAAACCTAGCACATTTTCAACATGCACTGAAAAGATAATATCTTCCTCGTAAGTATAGTGAAGGAGTTAAACCTGAATATCAAGTGTATTTTCTTTATTCCTATATTTAATTCTCACTGGGTTCCATTTCTTTGGTTTTGGTTGGAGTTCAGGTTTTTAAGGTATCACAGTGGCACTTTGTTTATTAATCTGGCCAGGACAAATTCTAGTGTTACTTGTGAACTTAAATCTAATGTTGCTTGTGGACTTAAAAGTATCAACTCTTGGGGTCAGCTACTGTATCTTGTTAATAATATTTGGCATTTTTCTTACCTATATTTGTGAATGTGGTTATTTGTCATAGTAACTCAAAAAGTTTATCCAACGCCAAAAGTTTCAACTACTACAAAACCTGTGTCGACTGTGTCAAAAAGACCTGCAATGGTGGGGAATGGCGATGCGCAAGTTGCAGAGTTGGCTCAACAGGTAACTAAAGTTTTAAGATCATGGAGTATGTACATGTATTTGAGAGCTTTCCTGGGTTTTAACATTGTATTTGATTTAAATTGTAAGCTATTTGGATCATAAAGTGCACATTTTCAGTTGTTAATATAACTATGATAGTGATACCCAAAAACTTCAGTGCAAAATGTGCATTAAAGTATAAAGAGGAAGAAAATATTCAGTTATTAGAATGTGTAATCTAGGTGAAGGTCTTTATTCATCGAATTTTGTGTTGGGTTGTGTTCAAGAAAATGTAAAAGACTCAATGGCCTTACAAGAGAAAATGGCAGAGCAGGTGGCTTCTGCTCTGTCCGGATTCAATACTGCCCTCTAGCCTAAAATTATTAGATTCCATAAACTTTTATGATTGATTCTATTTCATTTGAATTTTGAGAAATCATATGAGAAATCTGCTTTAATAGTGTGGTCCTCATTTTGGAAGGATAATATTTTATCATACATGGTTTGTGTTTTAAAAAGACAACATACTTCAGATCTGCAGCCTTTGTTTTACCTTCCAAGAAATTCCAAATGTCCTAGAATTGTGTTTTTCCCTGTTTCTACACAGGGATGATGGCGATTTGGTTTGGATATGCCATTCATCACTGACGCTTCAGACTAATGCCATTGATAGATCCAGGTTTCATTCCTGGTCTACAGTATGTAGGTTAATTGGCTGGGTAAATGTAAAAATTGTCCCTAGTGGGTGTAGGATAGTGTTAATGTACGGGGATCACTGGGCGGCACGGACTTGGAGGGCCGAAAAGGCCTGTTTCCGGCTGTAGATATATGATATGATATGATATGAGTGTGGGGAACCTTTATCCCTACATTTTGATAAACAGAGTTACCAATAAATTCTCATCTTGGGCCTCTTTACATAGCATATTTTGTCTTTTTTTAAAATAACATTTGATTTTTAAAATAATGCATATCTACATTATTACAATGAAATGTTATGTTTTCACAGATCCACGTACTAAAGATTACAGTGGAAGATCTTGAAAAGGAAAGAGACTTTTATTTTGGCAAACTGAGAAATATTGAGTTAATCTGCCAAGAAAATGAACAAGATAACGATCCAGTCATCCAGCGAATTGTGGAGATTTTGTATGCAACTGATGTAAGTTGTTTGCCTTTATAATACTGGCTTGTACAAAATAGCAAGCACAGATACATTATAATCACATATTGATTACGTTCTGAATTATGAGGTTTCCTATTCTGCATATTTATTTCCCAAACTAAACTAATTTTCTTTAAACTCGAGCAATATAGTTTTGGTCTGGGAAAGTATATTTTGAGTGAAAATTCAATATTGCATAAGCAACCGAAACGAGCAACAGATGCTCGTTTAAAAAAAAATGGTGTTTCAAATAAATGCAGCCACCAAACATGTGGTGATGTGTGTGACTGGGTTCTGAGTGAACATGGTGCATGGATTTTAGATATATGATTTGGAACAAATAAGAAGTTAATTTGTGAGGTAGATTTAGGTCTGAAACATGGGTGTCATCAGTTTTAATCGGTCTAAGAATTAACTTTGAAAAGAACTGACTTTCATTTGCACCTTCATGCAATAACATGACAATAGAAACTGTTTGTTCTAGACTATATTTGTCTGTCTTGTACATGCATAAACTTTCCCTGGCAGTTGAATGAAAACTTGAAATCTGAGTGTTAACAGCTTTATTTTGTATTAGGTGGGGATGCATGACAATTTGGATTCGATTAATATATTTCATTAATACATAATATATTTCAACAGTACAACTTGCAATAGAGTTTCAACTTTGCAAATGAGTAGCTCTGGGTACTCTTTATGACCAAATGCAAGTCATTTGAATATCTTAGATGATAAGAGATGCATGTAAGAGAATCATATATTTATTTTTATTATTTCCTTGATGGAACAGAACAATATTTTCAACCAATGTAACTTCATTTAAAACAAACGAAGATAATGTCATCATATTTTATCATCTAACTTGACTGAAAAGCTAATTCCACCCCCCCCCCCCCCCCCCCATATTTTGTGTCTCTCGCACACTTTAGCTGCCTGACTGGAATAAACTCCTGGTTTCAAATTTTCTGTATTAATTATTTTATAATTATTTATGTAGTCTATATTAATTACTGGCTGATCACTTCCTTATAGTAATTGGCCATAGCAAATGTATTCAAAGGTGACAGTAAGAGGCGTTTAAAAATTTGGATGGCTTTTCTATTTGATCAAATGTGCATTGGCTTGGGCCACACCATTTTAAGTAGCTTCTAATTTAAAAAATCAGATTCTCACCTGTGACAAATGTAGCTATTTTTTATTTCATTTCAGTGAAATGATCCACTTGAATTAATTTCATTGCAGGACGGATTTGCTGTGCCAGATGTAGCAGATGAACAGCCAGAAGAACAAGAAGAATATTAACCTTGGATGCTGCATACCTATGGTTGGAATATCCTGCTAAAAATCATGTGTGCACATGCACATCCACAGAGGAAAAGACATTCTTATTTTCTGTAAAGTCAAAAGAGCTTTGTTTGTAATTTTGTTAGTGTAAGCAAAATTAAAATGTACCTCCTTTCTAAATAAGTGCACTTTGCAGAAGTTTCAGTCCATATTAAGCAATGAGTGCTTCTACACTTCACATCCTGAGCAGCATTAGCAGGTGTGGAATGGATATTCTTGAAGGTCCTGCAGAGTACTAATATACTGTAACATCTTGATTTCTTTTTTAATTTGCCAACACCAAAAGCAGTCCTGCTCTTGACAGTGTTAAAGAGGTTGATTATAGAATGATCACTGCATGATGACTGAAAATTGCACTGTAATGGAAAGTGTATAGTATGGTTCAGATCTTTATACATTATCAGTTATGTTAATAGTTAAAGTGCGTCCCAAACTATGTTGTGTGTACGTGGCAAGCCAGTTCATTTGATGTGCAAGAAATAAGTTGGCAATTAAATGCCGTGCATGAGTTTTGTATGGTGACATGTCGTTGGATCAACTACAGGAAATTGCTGTGGTGCTGACAGTTCCTACCACCAATTGTGGTTGTACTACAGCAGTAAAATATTTCCTGAATTCTTCTGTGGCCTTTTATTCCTTTTGTTGCCCTAAGACTTCAGTATGCTGTAAGAAAAAAAATCAAACTTGGTCTTAAAACTACAGGGTGTTTTTCTACTTGGATCAATTTCTAATAATAAAGTTTGATATTTCAACAAAATTGTCTGTTGGAAATGTTGGTACATTTATAATCTTTTTAAATATTCTGATTACTTAGAACATTTCTAAAGAATAGTTTATTGCTAATTTAATTCAATCGGTTGTAATATTTAAAGCTACATTTGTTCTGATATAAGATTTTTAGTTTATTCAGTAACATGGATTAGAACAAGAAAGGAGGTTAATTAGGCTACGTTATGGAAATATTTTTCTCTGCCGCTTTATTTCCTTCCTAGTTGGAAAAATGTCCTTTTTATTTAGTGTTATCAATAAAATGCCCATCTTTTGTATATTGAAAACTATTAAAAAATCAATTTAAGATGTATTTTGTCATTTACTTGCCACGTTTTTGTGGTTTCACTTGCAACGATTTTAAGCCATTGTTTTTCACTTATACTCGGTTCTGTCATACTTCTGGTGGTCAAAGAAAACTACCAACAAAAAGTCCTTGCCTGCCTCCTTGTCATGGTTGGGGATGTGAAGTAAATGACCTGTCTCTAAAAATATTCCCTTATCTGAAATTTTGAGAGTAACAGACATGCACGGATTCAAGGAGTTGCACCCATTATATTAAATATTCCTCACACAGTTGTATATGTCGTTAAATTAATAATGTGTTTGATGCTGGGACATTGTTTGCAGATTGCTCTGTTAAATAATCTCTCAGTTCTTTCTGATATTTAAGTCATTGCTTTGCAAGCCATGACTGATGTGAGTGTTCTTATTCCACTGATAAATGGCCACATAAGACGTTTACTTATTAGCGGAACGGCTGCGGCTCGCTAGCAGTCTGTTCGTCTTTTTTCCTTTTTTTTTTGTTGTGTGTCGGTGTTGGGATGGTTTTTGTATTTTTTTTTTGGTTGTGTATGTGTGGGGGGTGGTGGTGTGGGTGGGGGGGTGGTGGTGTGGGTGTGGGTGGTGGGGTGGGGTGGGGGAAACTTCTCTTCCTCACGGCGCGGGGTGCGGCTCGGCTGCGGGGCCTAACATCGCCTAGTGCGGCTCGGCCGCTGGACTTTACATCGCCCGGTGCGGCTTGGCCGCTGGACTTAACAGTGCCCGGTGCGGCTCGGCCGCGGGACTTTTCATCGCCCGGTGCGGCTTGGCCGCGGGACTTTACATCGCCCGGTGCGGCTTGGCCGCTGGACTTGACAGTGCCTGGTGCGGCTCGGCCGCGGGACTTTTCATCGCCCGGTGCGGCTTGGCCGCGGAACTTTGCATCGCTGGTGCGGCTCGGCCGCTGGACTTAACAGTGCCCGGTGCAGCTCGGCTGCGGGGCCCAACATCGCCCGGTGCGGCTCGGCCGCGGGACTTTGCATCGCCCGGTGCAGCTCGGCCGCGGGACTTTTCATCGCTGGTGCGGCTCAGCCGCGGGACTTAACATCGCCCGGTGCGGCTCGACCACGGGACTTAGCTGCGCAAGGCTTGGTCGCGGGGCCTTCCATCGCCCGGCTCGGCCGTGAGACGTTTCGGCGCCCGGTGCGATTCGGCCGCGGGGACTTCCATCCCCTTGCCGGGACTGTGCGGGTCGGTCGGGGACGAGCTGTCTGTCCGTGGGCGTGGGGAAGAGAGTGGAAGTTTTGTTGCCTCCATCACAGTGAGGGGGTGTTTGGAGTCACTGTGATGGACATTTGTGTTGGGGTTATGTGTCTTGTGTTCTTTTTTTTATGACTGCTATGTAGTTTCGTTGGGTACCTCGGTACCGAATGACAAATAAAGTTCTGTTATACTGTTATACATTTAGGTTTATTATTGTCACGTGTACTGGGGTACAGTGAAAAGCTTTTTTTGCACATATATACAGTCAATTCAGGTAATATCAATCAAGCCAAACTAAAGTACAATAGGTAGAGCAAAAGAAAAGATACAAAGATACAGAGTGCAGAATATAGTTCTCGGCATTGTAGCATAACAATTCCAAAGATGAGATCACGGAGTCAGGAGAACAACCTGGCCTGTTACTGTAGAAGCATGGGCCCGCTACTTTATAACGTAAGGAGGAAGAGTTACCTCCAAAAACGTACAGGTTTGTAGGATAATTAGTGCAGAAGAGTAAAAGGCTGCATCTTTATGAATTGGGAATATTTATGGAACTTTACATTAGCAATATGTTTGAATATGCAAATTATTTTGCCAAGAGAATTCCTCAGAGCCTGTTTCCCTGTGGATTCTTAGACATAAGAAATGTTGCATCTGTGCTCGATGTCTATATGAACATCTTACCATTCAAATAAATTTAGCAGTAGAATGTATCACTTGATGGCTTATCTATTGAATTTCCCATTTGAGGATGCCTTAACCTTCTTTGATATTAAATCTTAGTCTTAGTTTTGTTTATTATTGTCAAGTGTACAGTGAAAAGCTTTTTTTGTTGCGTGCTATCCAATCAGCGAAAATACTACATATGATTACAGTAAAGCCATCAACAGTGTACATGGATACTGGATAAAGGGTATAATGTTTAGAGCAAGATAAAGTCCAGTAAAGTTTGATTAAAGACCATTGAAGTAGATGGGAGATCAGGACTGCTCTCCAATTGGTGAGAGGACGGTTCAGTTGCCTGATAACAACTGGGGGAAAAACTTCCTGAATCTGGAGGTGTGCATCTTCAAACCTCTGGAACTCTTGCCTGATGGTGGAGGAGATGAGGGAGTGAGCAGGGTGAGACTGGTCGTTGATTATGCTAGTGGCCTTGTTGAGGCAGTGTGAAGTGTAGATGGTGTCAATGGAAGGGAGGTTGGTTTA
Organism: Rhinoraja longicauda; assembly: GCF_053455715.1. Classification (NCBI taxonomy): domain Eukaryota; kingdom Metazoa; phylum Chordata; class Chondrichthyes; order Rajiformes; family Arhynchobatidae; genus Rhinoraja; species Rhinoraja longicauda. The sequence goes on from NC_135974.1 coordinate 36,520,049, forward strand.
CGTGATCGACTGGGCTGCGTCCACTACTGCAATTTCTTGTGATCTTGGATGGAATTTTTCCCAAATTATGCTCTGATGCATCCTGATAAAATGCTCTCTATGGCACATCTATAGAAATTGTCGAGGGTTGTGTTGGCGACATGCCAAACTTCTTAAACCTTCCAAAGAACAAAGAGTTGTTGGTGTGCTTTCTTGGCCATTGCTTTGATGTGGCATTTCCAGGACCATCACAGAAACCAGTCTTCATCCAAATTGATTGGGTCAAGAAGCAGCTGAGAGCACTGATGCACCAAAGGTTACTGGACCAGGGAAGGTCCCAGCTGTAGTACTCAAAAGTGGCAGATAGTGGCACTACTATCAGGCCACACTTCCATGTGAGAAATGTACTTTGCACTGATGTGTTTTTTATTTTCAGTGGTGTGAGAGCAATAGTTTTTAGATTACTAAGTAAATTGATGAGATTATGGGGAGAGTAAAAAGTAGAAATAATGGAAGAGTATAAATGGATGGTTCATGGTCAATGTTTTTGTGCTGTGTATCTCTATGACTGCAATAATAGTCTCGATTAACTTAAACAAAAGCCTCTGTATCTATTGAGTCAATCTCTCCCAGAATTTTGTACGTTCCAATGAGACCATCTTTCATTCTTCTACTGTCTAATACCCATGATTCTTAATGATAGTTACTGTATTCCAAATGTGGTCTTGCCAAAGATTTCCTTCCATTTGGCTTTAACCTTGCAATAAATGGCAACATACTATTTGCATTTCTAATTGCTTGCTACATATGCATGTTTACTTTCTATGTCACCTTGAGTAGCATGACCAGATCTTTCTGTCTGCAAACACCTACCAGTTAATAATCTTTTTCTTGTCATCAGAGAACAAGCTCACATTTCCAACAATTTCCATTGTCCTTATGACATAGAAGAGGCATTTTCAGACCATTGAATCTGCTAGTTGCCCTGTAACTAATTCTTCCCACATTCCCATCAACAATCCTAAATGTTACCAATCACCTCTGCCATTTTCTTTTCCTCACTGTCTCCTTTTGCTGTCTGTGTTCTTTACACAGTTGCCCTTCCTGCCTCATTGGTAATCTCAAATGAATGTGATCATGCTCACTGCTCTTTAGCCACGACTTGCACATTAAACCATTACCTGAGGAAAAGAGTAATCAAGTATCAAAATCTTAAACTTGACTACAAGTTCTACCATGTAACAATAATCCTGGACTTCTTTGTTTGCTATGGAAACATGGACAACCTGCAAAGTCCTTGTGAAATACCACTGAAGTTACTTTGACAAATCCAAAAGTAACTTCTCCAAGCAGAGGAAATATTGTCTCTGTGGGGAGAGTTGCAGGAGGATTAGTTTTAGCAGGCAGTGAAGAAAGCGAATGGTATGTTGGCATTCATAGCGAGGGGATTTGAGTATAGGAGCAGGGAGGTTCTGCTGCAGTTGTACAGGGCATTGGTTGAGACCACACCTGGAGTATTGCGTACAGTTTTGGTCTCCTAATCTGAGGAAAGACATTCTTGCCATAGAGAGTACAGAGAAGGTTCACCAGATTGATTCCTGGGATGGCAGGACTTTAATATGAAGAAAGACTGGATAGACTTGGCTTGTACTCGCTGGAATTTAGAAGATTGAGGGGGGATCTTATAGAAACGTACAAAATTCTTAAGGGGTTGGACAGGCTAGATGCAGGAAGATTGTTCCCGATGTTGGGGAAGTCCAGAACAAGGTGTCACAGTTTAAGGATAAGGGGGAAGTCTTTTAGGACCGAGATGAGAAAGTTTTTTTTCACACAGAGTGGTGAATCTGTGGAATTCTCTGCCACAGAAGGTAGTTGAGGCCAGTTCATTGGCTATATTTAAGAGGGAGTTAGATGTGGCCCTTGTGGCTAAAGGGATCAGGGGGTATGGAGAGAAGGCAGGTACAGGATACTGAGTTGGATGATCAGCCATGATCATATGTTTAAGTTTTGTGAGAGTCGCCACAAACAAGAGCCAACAGATCATGCCTTGGATAGACACAATGCTGGAGTAACTCAGCGGGACAGGCAGCATCTCTGGAGAGAAGGAATGGGTGACATGTTGGTTCGAGACCCTCCTTCAGACTCCAGCTTTTTGTGTCTATCTTTGGTTTAAACCAGAATCTGCAATCCCTTCCAACACAGATCATCCCTTGGTGCAATCTTCTTTGGTTCCAGGTCACAGGTAAAATACAGGAGAACTCAGGTGATTGCAGGACCATTTGGACAAATGCCAGGATCTATTCTTGGTTAATTATTATTGCCACATGTACCAATTAGATTTATGTCTTCTATTGGGTTCCTCACAAATTAGTAGCTGAATGAGACCAACTGGTTGAGTTGAGTTTATTGTCAAATGTACTGAGGTACGGTGGAAAGCTTTAGTTGCTTGCCAACAAGTCAGCGGAAAGCCAATACATGATTATAATTGAGCCATTCAGTGTATAGCTACATGACAAAGGGAATAACATGATTAGCATTTAGTGCAAAATGAAGCTTTGAGGTAGTGGTGTGCCAGCAGACTCTGGAATAGCTTATGGGCTAGTGCGGCCGTGTTGGCCAGTGTTGCCGCATTTGCCATTGTTGGCCAGTGTGGGCGAGTTTGCCATTTTTGGCCAGTGCGGGTGTGTTGGCCGGTGTGGGCGCGTTTGCCATTTTTGGCCAGTGTGGGCGCGTTTGCCGTTTGTGGCCAGTGCGTGCCGTGTTGCCCAGTGTGGGCACGTTTGCCATTTTTGGCCAGTGCGGGCGCGTTGGCCAGTGTTGGCCAGTGTGGGTGCGTTCGCCCGATGGGCCTTCACCTGCACTGGGCCCACGTGGCGCACGAACCCCTCCCGTCCGCCCTGATTGGTCCAGCCCCGATTGGATGAAGCTGCGTGGCAGCGAGTGAGAACCGGCCAGTGATTGGCTGAGGTTGTTGAGAGCCATCCAATCATTGGTGGAGGCGGGATAGACGCGGCCTGTGATTGGGCCCCGGGCTGTAGCGGCGGATGAGCCGCAGCCTGTGATTGGGTCCTGGGGCGGGAGAGATGCGGAATGTGATTGGGCCCTGGGGCGGGAGAGACGCGGCCTGCGATTGGCCCCGGGGCGGGGCGATGAGGCGCGGCCTGTGATTGGGCCCCGGGGCGGGGGCGGGAGAGACGCGGCGTGTGATTGGGTCCTGGGGCGAGGGCGGGGCGCGGACGCTCGGCCCGTTGGCGGTGCTGACCTTTAAACTCAGTCGCCGCCATGATCCCCAACAAGGCGCCCGTCGGCGGAGACATCTACTACCATGGCGCCGCCGATGTCGCCCAGTGCGCCCATGTGCCCACCTTCCAGAAGTACAGGGAACTCTACCTGCAGTCCATCCACTGCCCGCAAGGTATGTGTCACCCCACCCCGCACCCTCGGGTGCCGTCACCCCAACCGCCAGCACCGCTCGGCACCCTCACCCCGCTCCGCCAGTACAATCAGCACCCAGCGCCCCGCACCCTCGGGTGCTGTTACCCCAAGCGCCAGTCACCCCTCACACACACACACACACGGTATGGGTCACCCAGCCCCTCAGCGCCCATCGGGCACTCTCACCCCCGAGCACCCCTCACAGCTCGGGCACCCTCCAGCACCCCCACCCTTCCCGCACCCATGCTTACACTTCCCACCCTGCCTCTCCCTCCTGTTACATCGCCTTTGTTCCGACACAAGGAACCGCAGATGCTGGATTAAGAAAGAGGGGCACAAGCTGCTGGAGGAGCTGAGCAGGTCAGACAGACCCACCTGCCCCCACTGAGTTACTCCAGCACCTTGCATCCTCTGTTGCAATGCCTTCTCCAGGAGGACTGATTTCCCCTCTGGGGGCTTGACATGTTCTTGTCTGTCGGGAAGGAACTGCAGATGCTGGATTAAATCATAGACACAAAAAAGCTGTAGTAACTCAGCGGGTCAGGCAGCATCTCTGGAGGGAAGGAATGGGTGACGTTTCGGCTCGAGACCAGACTGATCAGTCTGAAGAAGGGGGTCTCGACCGAAACGTCACCCATTCCTTCTCTCCAGAGATGCTGCCTGTCCCGCTGAGTTACTACAGCTTTTTGAATGATTCCTGTCCTAGGATGTGTATTCATTGTTTGTTTCTGGGTCTTTTCTCGACGTGTGTATTGCGCCACCGCATTCACATATGTTGCAGACGTCGTGAGGCCACGCTTTGAAGAAGTTCATGTTCTGAGATAGCATTGGAGATGTTTCAGGTACTGAACGCAACGTTAATATAAATACAATAATATGAGGAAGGACATTCTTGCTATTGAGGGAGTGCAGCGTAGGTTCACGAGGTTAATTCCTAGGATGGTGGGACTGACATATGAAAGAATGGAACTACTAGGCTTGTATGCATTGGAATTTAGAAGGACGAGAGGGGACCTTACAGAAACATATAAAATGCTGGAAACATGTTCCCGATGTTGTATAAGAAAATAACTGCAGATGCTGGTACAAATCGAAGGTGTTTATTCACAAAATGTTGGAGTAACTCAGCAGGTCAGGCAGCATCTCGGGAGAGAAGGAATGGGTGACGTTTCGGGTCGAGACCCTTCTTCAGACTGTTCCCGATGTTGGGTGAGTCCAGAACCAGGGGCCACAGTTTAAGAATAAGGGGTAGGCCATATAGAACTGAGATGAGGAAAAACTTTTTCACCCAGAGAGTTGTGAATTTGTGGAATTCTCTGCCTCAGAAGGTAGTGGAGGCCGATTCATTGGATGCATTCAAAAGAGAGTTAGATAGAGCTCTTAGGGCTAGTGGAATCAAGGGATATGGGGAGAAGGCAGGAACGGGGTACTCATCATATCATCATATATATACAGCCGGAAACAGGCCTTTTGGGCCCTCCAAGTCCGTGCCGCCCAGCGATCCCCGCACATTAACACTATCCTACACCCACTAGGGACAATCTTTACATTTACCCAGCCAATTAACCTACATACCTGTACGTCTTTGGAGTGTGGGAGGAAACCGAAGATCTCGGAGAAAACCCACGCAGGTCACGGGGAGAACGTACAAACTCCTTACAGTGCAGCACCCGTAGTCAGGATCGAACCTGAGTCTCCGGCGCTGCATTCGCTGTAAAGCAGCAACTCTACCGCTGCGCTACCGTGATTGTGGATGATCGGCCATGATCACATTGAATGGCGGCGCTTGCTCGAAGGGCCGAATGGCCTACTCCTGCACCTATTTTCTATGTATCTTAAGTAGTAGAAACAAGGAACTGCAGATCTTCTGAAAAAAAGTACTGGAGTAACTCGGTGGGTCAGGCAGCATAAGTCTTAGGAGCAGAAGTAGGCCATTCGGGCCATCGTGTCTACTCCACCATGGCTAATCAGAGATGCTGCCTTTCCCGCTGAGTTACTCTAGGTTTTTCTATCTATCTTCCAAAAACCAGCATCTGCAGTTCCTTCTTACACATGGCTGATCTATCTCTCCCTCTCAACCCTATAACCATCGACACCCTTACCAATCAACTATCTATCAATCTCTGCCTTAGAAATGCCGAATGACTTGGCCTTCAAAGCCATGTGTGGCATTCCACAGGTTCACCAACCTCTGACCATAGACATTCTTCCTCATCTCCTTTCTAAAGGTGGTGGAGTAACTAACTCAGCGGGACAAGTGGGTCTGCCTGACCTGCTGAGCTACTTCAGCACCTTGTGTCCTCTTGTATAAACCATCTGACCTCCAGAGATGTTGTCTGACACGCTGAGTTACTTCAGCACTTGGCATCATTTTCTGAGCATAAATACCAGTTTGTCCAAATCTGTGTGCTGTTATATGTAAGAATTCTTGTTTTGATTTTATCTGCAGAGTTCTGGGGGAAAATAGCAAAAGAATTCTATTGGAAAACTCCTCAAACTGGCAGCTTCCTGGATTATAACTTTGATCACACAAAAGGGAAAATTTTCATTAAGTTGATGGAAGGTGCTACCACGAATATATGCTACAACCTCTTGGACTGGAACGTTCATGAAAAAAAGCTGGGGGATAAAATTGCATTTTACTGGTGAGTGGCGAGTTTGGAAATTGAAGTAAATGCAATTTGTGATCATGACGTTTGTTCAAATTCTCCTGGAATTAGGTTAGAACTCCAGACTTCTGTACTTGTATGTTTTTATTTTAACAGTAATCTGGAACCAAAGAAGATTGCACCATGGGATGGTCTGTCGGCTCATCTTCTTTGTGTTGGCTTTGAAACAATTTAAAACAAATCCTACAGCAACTCTCACCACACAAGCTATATTTGCTCTGCTTGGAAGATCATCCTAATTTCCAATTAAGATGCAATGTTGTCTGCAGAAGCTGATAGGCGGTGCAAATATATTTCTCAAACAACTCCCCACTCTTAGAATTAAGTTAGTGACTAGGGATCAGATTTAGGTACTGGGTAAGAGTCTGAAGAGGAGTCCCGACTAGAAGTGTTGAGTATGTACAAATTTATGGAGAGCTTTTATATTTTGTGAAATATAATTTCAGCTACACATGCTGCATTTTAAATATATTGTTTATTAAATACCGTAGTTGTTATTGTGTTACAGCTATTATCAGGAAAGCTCCTATTATTTTTGTCACTTGTGGAGACATGTACGGTACCCAGATTGTGCTGTATGAATTCAGTATGGATAATCTATTTGGTAATTCTGCCGCGGGATCTTAAAAAGAAAATCAAGGTTTGAAAGTGGAACAAGTATGTGTTTTGGATGTAGTAGCAACTGATTTCTTCATCCCTTTTTTTTTAAAGCATTTTCATATCCTGAAATTAAAACTGCCTGGTAAAGTTACTTAAGATTTTGATTTTTAAACCTTGTACAGTTTGCCACCAGAAGTAAATACTTGTTGCTTTAGTTCATTCTCTTGCTGATACACTGCACACTTGCTGGTTTCTTGCACCTCCGTGCTATATCGAAATACAGCTCTCATCCTTTAAGTCAAAGTGTCATGGATTTGAACAAATATGAAAGATTTAAGGGAAAGTTTCTTGTTAGATCTGAAAATAATTACTCGTTGTTCGGTGCTGAAACATAGAAACATAGAAAATAGATGCAGGAGTAAGCCATTCGGCCCTTTGAGCCAGCACTGCTATTTAATATGATCTTGGCTGATCATCCAAAATTAGTACCCCGTTCCTGCTTTTTCCCCATATCCCTTGATTCCTTTAGCCCTAAGAGCTAAATGTAACTCTCTCTTGAACTGGTGAAACGGGTATAATTCCACAAATTCACTCATCTACCGTTGTATCTCTTATGCCCTTGTGTCCAACAAGGACCTATCAACTTAATTGTAACTAAATCTGGGGCAACAAGGATTGCTATTTACTGGTCAGCTGCCTTTATTTTTTTGCCTTCAATAATTCACACACCCGACCAAGTTCTGCCCTTGCACCCTTTTCTGTCTTTGTATTCCTTTCCCTTAAATCCATGGCGAGCAATCCCAGAACGCCTTGTTTGAAGAAGGGTCTCAACCCGAAACATCACCATTCCTTCTCTCCAAAGATGCTGCCTGTCTCTCTGAGTTACTCCAGCTTTTTGTGTCTATCTACGCTTTGATTATCTCAGTTGTTTCTGCCCTGCTGCCTGTTCTCAAAGTCGCTAAAGACGTATTGGACTGACTACAACTGTCAGTGATCTTGGTTTCAAGATCTCGAACAGTCTTTGAAGAAGAATCTCGAACTGAAATGTCACCATTCCTTCTCTCCAAAGATGCCGCCTGTCTCGCTGAGTTACTCCAGCATTTTGTGTCTTATGGGAGATTGTCGAGTAAACTGGAGGTTCCGCCAGCACCTTGTTTTTTGCTCAATGTATCTTCACCGTTCAGTTGAGTGGGAGTGGTATCTGGGCGATATCTCATTGTTATCTGAGGATCCTCAGGAAAACCAACCTGCAGGAGAAGCTCATGTTGTCCTTCTATCGCTGCTCCATCGAGAGTGTGCTGGCATACTGTATAACCACATGGTATGCCAGCTGCTCAGAAAAGGACAGGAAGGCCCTTCAGAGGGTCATCACGACGGCCCAGAAAATCATCGGCTGCTCACTGCCCTCCCTGGAGCACCTGTTCAGCCTGCGCTGCCTCAGTAGAGCAGGCAAAATAATAAAAGATCCATCCCACCCCGGCCACCGTCTGTTTGTTCATCTGCCCTCTGGTCGACGTTTCAGGTCAATCAAATCCCGAACAAACAGACTTAAGAACAGTTTTTACCCCAGGGCCATACGAGAACTGAACACTACCTGTGCACTAGGCAACACCGTTAAAAAATCTTGTACTTAATTTAATTGTATTTATGTATTTATTTGTTTTTGCATTTATTGCATATATGTTTGTACGCACCGTCAGGATTGGCTGTTTTTTAATTTCGTTGTACTCGTTGCAATGACAATAAATGAATATTATTATTATTATTATTATTATTATCTATCCAGTCTTAACCATGAAATTAATTGCTTCTGGAAATTCTTAAACTCGCATCTGGATTTTGTCCACTAAAGACCTTGTAAAATGTAAAACAGATAAAAAATCCCTTCTCCTGCATTCTTTGCTGAAATAGGTGTGCTTCACCTGCACTGTGAACCGTTAGCACCCACTCTAACCTCACTTGGCACTGTCGGCTTTTAAGAACACAGCAGCCAGTTTCACCATCTGTGGCCGTTGAAATTGAAAGACGCTCAGTTCTATTGATGCTTGTGCAATGATACCGTATTAAACAATGTAACATACAGTCTTTAGTATTTTTATCTTGCAGTATCAGAAATAAACACTTGGCTCTTATGAAGACGTTTGTTTTTGACAATCTTTAGACTTTCGAGATACAGCACGAGAAACAGCCCGTTCGGTCACTGACTAGTGACCACCCCGTACACCAGCATTATCCTATACACAAGGGACAATTTACAATTTTTTTTTAACCGAAGCCTGTACGCCTTTGGAGTGTGGGAGGAAACCAGATAACTCGGAGAAATCCTACATGGTCACAGTGAGAATGTACAAACTCCATACTGTAAGGGGTTTTCTGCGCCGAGCTTTCGCCCGACCTAAGGTCCCTGTGCCTTGCTCTGGTCCCTCGACCAGACCTCGCACACTGGTTCCCCGTGAGTGGTTCGACCCACTCACCCCTTACGGTTCTAGACACTGGACTTAGATGCAGGAGCGTTTATAGTGCAGAAAAATTCAACCAGACCAGATTTGAAAACCAGGGTTTAAATGGAAAAGGCTTTTATTGAGCGCTTGGGACTATTGTCCATGAATACTTGTACACATTTCTATCAGACTTATGCATAACTGTAAGATGGGGAACGTACGACACATCGCAAAATTGACCAACACATATTCATTTACACACCCACGTTTATTCAAACCACCCTCCCCTCTACACTAAACTATGTCCAGGATGTGCAGGATCGGGGTACATGCTCACCATGGGGCTATTACTGGGGTTACTGGCTGTTCGTGCTGCTTCTCCGCTGCTTTCCGTGAGGGTCGTGCTTGTCCCCTGAGTTTCTTCCTTCCGTTTCTAGCGTTCCTGGCCAGTCGTTGCGAGCGTTGCTGTCCCTGCTGCGAGCGTTGCTGTCCCTGCTGCGAGCGTTCCTGGCCAGTCGTTGCGAGCGTTGCTGTCCCTGCTGCGAGCGTGTCTTTCTTGCCTGTCTTTTCGTCTTCCTCCTGGCTTGCGTTCCTTGCAGGTTTTCTTGCAGTATTTCTTCTTGAGTTTAAAACCCAAATGTCGTGGCCAGTTATACTATTCTGACCCGTCCTATCTCCCGCCAGATCTCGGGATCTCTTTGTTTAAAAGATATGTATTGAGTTTTCCCTTTGATCTGCACTTATGTCCGGGGGGGGGGGGGGGGGGGGGGGTACCGGGGATGGCCAGACGGTGTTAATTGGTATTTCGTTGTGAGGTGATGGGTTTAATTGGTTTCCCATCACCTACCAGGTAGTTTTCTATGGGCTATTGTGCCCCCTTAACGAGATTAACTGTGTAGGTCGGCTTGGGGCATTGTGAGTATGCTGATGTCAGCGCCCCAGTGTCTGGACTTCGACCTGGTTTCGCAGGTTTCTGCATGGCCAATATCCATCCATTGTTCTGGCCGTGGCTTTGCAGAAACCTAGAGACTGGGCTGTAAGGTTTTTGCTTTTGTGGCTGGTCACGAGGTCCTGCGGCCATCTTAGGACCCACGGATTGTGACATCCCTTGGTAAACTGACCGCAGCCTTTCTCCGCTATCAGCCCCAGTCTCCCGTTTAAAATGTCCAAACTGCAGCTCTTTGCTTTGGTGTTGCTTGCAGAATGAGGGAAAACTTCTCAAATCTTACAATACAGACAGCACCCGTTGTCAGGATCGAACCCAAGTCTCTTGCGCTGTGAGGCAGCTACTGTACCGCTGAGCCACCTTAACTCCTGCAGGAAAAAGAACTTATTGCCAGTCTGAATCTCTGTAGCCGCTAACCCACTTTTTCTATTGACAAAACTGTTTTTATAATGTGATTTTGTATAATGCGAGGTTTCTTAGGAACGTAACTAGAACATTGTGGCCAATTTACCTGTATTACAAAAGTTGCAGTCAATTTCATGGTTGTTTCTCTGTGTGCAGATGTTGACTGAGTTTCTAAACATCTGCAGTATTTTCAGTACTGACGTTGCAGTAAATATGCAGTTTCTCAGGGCAGATGGCGAAGCAGCAAACCATTACAGTTTTAAGGGATGCACTTAACTAAGTGGTTGCTGCTAATGAAAGTTGGAATGATTTAGTAGATGGAATGGAAAGGTGTTATTGATTAATGGTGGGGTGACAGCAGATTTATGGGATTTGCTCAGTAATATTGTCAAGTGAAATGTCAGGAGGAAATTACAGGAGAAATGGAAGTGTCATTTGCTTCTGACTTGCTCCCTTTGTATAAATCCACAACCAGGTAGTCTGCAGAATAAAATTTTGTTGAATACGTTTGCAAAATTTTAATTAACTGCATAGTGGTTCACAGTTCTGCAATTCTACCTGATTAAAGACTAAAGTGCAATAAAGTTGGGAGAAAATTAGGTTAATTGGCCTCGGTAAAATTGCCTTCTAGTGAGTAGGGAGAGGATGAGAAAGTGGGATAACACAGAACTAGCGTGATGGGTAGTCGATGGTCGGCAAGAACCTATTTCCATGCTGTATCTTTAAATCAATCAATCTTGAACATAGGTAGACACAAAATGCCGGAGTAACTCAGCGGGACAGACAGCATCTCTGGAGAGTGGGAATGGGTGAAGTTTCGGGTCCCATTGAGTTACTCCAGCATTTTGTGTCTACCTTCGATTTAAACCAGCATCTGTAGTTCTTTCCTACAAATCTTAAATATAGCTCAATTTCTCTCTTTCCCAGTTCTGTTGAAGGATATTCAACCTGAAATGTTAACTCTATTTCCCATTCCTCGGATGCTGCCTGGCCTGCTGTGTCTTATCCGGCTTTTATTTCGGATTTCCAGCATCTGTAGTTTTTTTTGTTTTAAGTTTATAATCCATCTATTTTTATGACTGTCATCTCATTTGAGTAACTTCTGGGGTGGAATAAATAAGTAGCAGCAACAGGAAGTTTTAATCTTTATAACCCTTCTGGTCTAATTTGGAGCCTGATGTTGCCGGATAGTATTAGTAGAAAAGAGTTTGCAAAGGTGAAATTTTGAGAGTACAGAGTCTTTATGTCCCTGTTCGGTGGAAAGGAAAGAATAATAATTTGAAAGAGCCATGGTTTTCCAGGGAAATTGGACACTTGGTTCGGAAAAAGAGGGAGATATACAATAAATATAAGCGGCAGGGAGTAAATGAGGTTCTTGAGGAATATAAAGAATGTAAAAGGAATCTTAAAAAGGAAATTAAAAAAGCGAAAAAAAGATATGAGGCTGCTTTGGCAAGTAATGTAAAAGTAAACCCCAAGGGGTTCTACAGATATGTCAATAGCAAAAGGATAGTGAGGGATAAAATTGGTCCATTAGAGAGTCAGAGTGGACAGCTATGTGCTGAGCCGGAAGAAATGGGGGAGATATTAAACAATTTCTTTTCTTCGGTATTTACCGAGGAGAAGGATATTGAATTATGTGAGGTAAGCGAAACAAGTAGAGTAGTGATGGAAATTAGGAGGATTAAAGAAGAGGAGGTACGGACACTTTTGAAGAATATAAAAGTGGATAAGTCTCCAGGTCCTGATAGGATATTCCCTAGGACATTGAGGGAAGTTAGTGCAGAAATAGCAGGGGCTATGACGGAAATATTTCAAACGTCATTAGAAACAGGGATGGTGCCGGAAGATTGGCGCATTGCGCATGTTGTGCCTTTGTTTAAAAAAGGTTCTAAAAGTAAGCCTAGCAATTATAGACCTATTAGTTTGACGTCTGTGGTGGGAAAATTAATGGAAAAGATACTTAGGGACAATATATATAATTATTTGGATAATCAAGGCCTGATTAGAAACAGTCAACATGGATTTGTGCCTGGAAGGTCATGTTTGACTAATCTTCTTGAATTTTTTGAAGAGGTTACCAGGGAAATTGATAAGGGCAAGGCTGTGGATGTTGTCTATATGGACTTCAGTAAGGCATTTGACAAGGTTCCACATGGAAGGTTGATTAAGAAGGTTAAATCGTTGGGTATTAATAGTGAGGTTGCAAGATGGATTCAACAATGGCTGAATGGGAGATACCAGAGGGTAACGGTTGACAATTGTATGTCAGGTTGGAGGCAAGTGTCTAGTGGAGTGCCCCAAGGATCTGTGTTGGGTCCACTGTTGTTTGTCATTTACATTAATGATCTGGATGATGGTGTGGCAAATTGGATTAGTAAATATGCAGATGATACTAAGATAGGTGGAGTAGTTGATAGTGAGGTAGATTTTCAAAGTCTACAGAGAGACTTGGGCCTTTTGGAAGGGTGGGCTGAAAGATGGCAGATGGAGTTTAATGCTGATAAGTGTGAGGTGCTGCATTTTGGTAGGACAAATCAAAATAGGACGTACAGGGTAAATGGTAGGGAATTGAGGAATGCAGTGGAACAGAGGGATCTGGGAATAACTGTGCATTGTTCTCTGAAGGTGGAATCTCATGTGGATAGGGTGGTGAAGAAGGCGTTTGGTATGCTTGCCTTTATAAATCAGAGCATCGAGTATAGAAGTTGGGATGTAATGTTGAAATTGTACAGGGCATTGGTGAGGCCAAATCTGGAGTATGGTGTGCAGTTCTGGTCGCCAAATTATAGGAAGGATGTCGACAAAATGGAGAGGGTACAGAGGAGATTTACTAGAATGTTGCCTGGGTTTCAGCACTTAGGCTACAGAGAGAGGTTGAACAGGTTGGGTCTTTATTCTTTGGAGCGTAGAAGGTTGAGGGGGGACTTGATAGAGGTTTTTAAAATTTTGAGAGGGACGGACAGAGTTGACGTGGGTAGGCTTTTCCCTTTGAGAGTGGGGAAGATTCCAACAAGGGGACATAGCTTCAGAATTGAGGGACAAAGGTTTAGGGGTAACATGAGGGGGAACTTCTTTACTCAGAGGGTTGTGGCTGTATGGAATGGGCTTCCGGTGGAAGTGGTGGAGGCTGGCTCGATTTTATTATTTAAGAGTAAATTGGATAGGTATATGGATAGGAGGGGATTGGAGGGTTATGGTCTGAGTGCAGGTAGATGAGACTAGGTCAGGGAGAATGGTCGGCGTGGACTGGTAGGGCCGGACAGGCCTGTTTCCATGCTGTAGTTGTTATATGTTATATGTTATATGTTAATATTATGTCTAGTTCTTATACAACTATTATAAATAGATTTTCCACAAAGTGGATTGACTTTTGAAGTGTAATGTAGGAAATACAGCAGTCAATTCTAGATACACTGAGCTCCCAAATATGTGATCATAACATATTTTTTTGGTTTGTCCTCGGATAAATTTTGGGTATGATTACGATGCATATCAGCCTTGGTCTTAAGTGGCAGTGTAAAATATTATGGAGTCACAAAGAACTGCAGATGCTGGAATCATGACCAAAACACAAATTGTTGGAGGAACTCGGCCAGTCAGGCAGCATCTGTGGAGGGAAAGGACAATCGGTCTGAAGAGGGGCCGCGGCCTGAAATGTCACCTGTCCATCCCCCCAGAGACACTGAATTTCTCCAACACTTGGTGTTTTTGCAGAATTTTATGTTTATCTGTAAAAGCAAAACAACTTGATGATTTAATGCCTAATCTCAGAATGAAAGCTTCAGTATTTTCTTGAGGTATCGGTTGTGCTTAAGTCTGTGGAGCAGAAGTCAATCCATCCTTTTTTATTCAAATATACCAACAATGATGGCATCAGTCTGCACGGAATGGGCTGGGAAGCTTTCTGTCTTCCACCTGCCACTCTGTCAGTCTGGAGAAGGGTCCCGACTCGAAACATTGCCTGTCCATTCCCTCCACAGATGCTGCCTAAGACACTGAGTTCCTTCAGTAATCTGTGTTTTGCTCTAAAGTAAGCTGCTGTTTGATTTCTGAAACACCTTTGATTGCTTGAATACTTTAAATACTTTATGGCTCCAACTTTAGTTTGAAGCCAAGTTTTCTAAGTGAGAGGCTTTTCAGTAACAGCCTATGCGTGATGTACTTTGGTTGTGGTTAGATTTCCCTCATCTTTCTGCAAGTACGCTTTCTTTCAGCTGAATTTATCGGGATGCGTGGCATCCACATTATTGATTGAGGCTCACGACACGGTGGAGTTTTCGGAGTGTAAATGTTTTCGTGATGCAATAATGTTGTCAGTGTAAACAGGATAGTTTTGTGTAATGAATGTACTTTGTAAAATTGTGCTTGGATTGTGACATTTGAAACTATGAAACATACACCAAACAACATTGCGCACAGATCTGGCTGCCCGACCACACGCAGGGTATGGCAGCGTTGGAGACGGTGCAGAGGAGGTTTACCAGAATGCTGCCTGGACGAGAGGGTTATACTACAAGGAGAGGTTGCACAGATTGGACTGTTTTCCCTGAGATGTCAGTTTGGGGAAACTGACCAAAGCATAAAGGTTATGGGAGGCACAGATGGGGTAGACAGTCAGAACCTTGTTCCCTCGGTGAAAATGTCAAAGAAGAGTGGGCTGAGCTTTAAGATGAAAGTGGCAAACTTTAAAGGGGATGTGCAGGGCAAGTGTTTTTCTACACAGAGGGTGGTGGGTGTCTGGAATGTTCTGCCAGGGGTGGTGGTGGAGGCAGATAAGACAGTGCCAGGGCTTTGAGATAGGCACATGAATATGCAGGAATGTGAACATTGTGCACAAAGATGAGATTAGTTGAACTTGGCCTCACGTTCACAACAGACATTGTAGGCATTCCTGTGTGTGCCTGCCCTAATATGTGACACAGTGTCACAGTGACACAGCGTCCAATTTCACAAAGTTTATGGAGCTGTATCTTGTTTCTGTTTCGTTATAGGGAAGGGAATGAACCGGGCGATTGTATGAAAATTACGTACAAAGACCTCCTACAGCAGGTCTGCAAATTTGCCAATGTTCTACGTGCTCAGGGTAAGGTCCTCAACATAACTCTTTAAATTCAGCTTTCCTCTTTTGTAAAAGCGCGCTGATGAAGGTGGAAACCGGATGCAAAATATTTGATACATTTGTCCATTGCTGTTTAAATTGACACACGAGACTCATACAGCACAGAAACAGCCCTTCGGCCCAATTAGTCCATGCTGACCAAGATGCCCCATTTAAGCAAGTCCTATTGGCATACATTTGGTTCCCATTCCTCTAAACCTTCCCTGTCCATGTAATGGTGAGGCACTGCGTGTCTTTTGTTGATTAAAAGATACAGCATGGAAGCTGTATCCGAGTCCCACTGAGTTCACCCTGACCATCGATCACCTGTTCACACTAGTTCTCTGTTCTCCCACTTTCTCATCCACTCCCTACACACACTAGGGGGGATTTACAGAGGGCCGATTGATCTGCAAACCCGCACATCTTTGGAATGTGGGAGGAAATTAGAGCACCCTGTGGAAACCCATGTGGTCACAGGGAGAAGGTGCAAACACCGCATAGAGCCCCCAAGGTCAGGGTCAAACCCAGGTCTGCTGTGCTGTAACAGCTGTACCACTGCCTCCCTAACGCACACACATTAGCTCTGAGTGGACAATTCTGCTACAAAACACAATGACTTACAACACACATTACCCAATAAGGTGTAAGTTATCCAGTTTCCGCATACTGGGCGTCCCATTTGGCCCATAGCCCCCTGACCACAGTCATCTGCCAATTATTTGTCCCCCCCACCTGTATCCACCTATCACGCCACGTTTATGCCCCACCCCCACCTCTCTTTCCCAGCTTTCTTCCCCCCTACGTCAGTCTGATGAAGGGTCCCGACCCGAAACATCGTCTCTCCATTCCCTCCACAGATGCTGCCTGACCTGCCGAGTTCCTCCAGCACTCTTGTGTGTTTTGCTCAAGATTCCAGCATCTGCAGTTCCTTGTGTCTCCATGCTACAGAGCAATGTACTTGTACTCCAGGTAGTTCAGAATGTGTTGCTTCAAGGAATGAAGAGGTTGCTTTTGGAGGAAAGATTGTATTGATTGGGCTATCTTAGAATGATACAGCATAGAAATAGGTCCATGGTGCCCACACCAGCCAACATGTCCCAGCTACACCAGTCCCATCTTCCTCCTTGGTTCATATCCCTCCAAACCTGTCCTATCCATGTCCAATTGTTTCTTAAATGTTGGGATAGTCTCTGCCCCAAATACCTCCACTGGCAGCTTGTTCCATACACCCACCACCCATTGTGTGAAAACGTTACCCCCTCAGATTCCTATTAAACCTTTTCCCCTTCACCGTAAACCTATGTCCTCTGCTCCTCGATTCACCTACTCTGGGCAGGAGACTGCATCTACCCGATATATTCCTCTCATGATTTCATACACCTCTATCGGATCACCTGTCCAGTCCAGTCTTTTGTGTCTATCTTCGGTGTAAACCAGCATCAGCAGTTCCTTCCTACAGAAGAACTCTGACATCTACATTGATTGGAGATCAGAAGAATGAGAAGAAACAAACAAATATTTTGAAAGGGCTTAACAGGGTGGATATTACATAGAAACATAGAAAATAGGTGTAGGAGCACCGCCATTCATTGTGATCATGGCTGATCATCCACAATCAGTAACCCGTGCCTGCCTTCTCCCCATATCCCTTGATTCCGCTAGCCCCAATAGCTCTATCTAACTCTCTTTTAAATTCATCCAGTGAATTGGCCTCCACTGCCTTCTGTGACAGAGAATTTCACAAATTCACAACTCTCTGGGTGAAAAAGTTTTTTCTCACCTCAGTTTTAAATGGCCTCCCCTTTATTCTTAGACTGTGGCCTCTGGTTCTGGACTCCCCCAACATTGGGAACGTTTTTTCCGGCATCTAACTTATCCAGTCCTTTTATAATTTTATATGTTTCTCTAAGATCCGAGATGTTGTGAGAATGTTTCTCCTCATAAAGGAATCTAGAACAAGGGGGCTTAGTTTCAGAGTAAGCAGTCCCACACCGAGACAGGAATAAGCGGGCATTCCATTTCTGAAGGCAGCGAATGTTTAAAATGACCCACCCTTGAGAACTGTGGAGACTTCAATTCTGAGACAGACTGATTTTGCTTTTAATATAGGAGAGAAATAGGTTGTACAATAAGCAGAAAAGGTGAGTTGAGGTCTGCCTGGTCTTATTCAATGGCGGGGAGAGAGGTGTGTAGTGTGTACAGTTTACTATTCCTCCTGTCTTTTACATTATTCTACTTTGTCACAATCTCTTACATTTTCATTTTAATTCACAGGAGTGAAGAAAGGAGATGCAATCTCGATATACATGCCGATGATTATAGAACTGGTTGTTGCCATGTTGGCCTGTGCCAGAATAGGGGCAGTTCATTCCATTGTGGTAAGTCAAATAAGCTTAGAACATCTGCCACAAAAGTAGCCCTTTCAACCCAACTGGTTTACATTGGTGTTTTATGTTTCCTGTCAGCCACCTCCCTTCCTTCCTCTATAAACCTCTATGCCCTTCTTCCCTGTTTGCATATTTCCCCAAATACAGCTATAGTATTTACCTCCACCACTCTCGTGTGTGCCATCTGCTCACCACATTTCTGGGTCAAAGAGTTACCTGACTGGTCTCTCACTATTTGCTTTATTTCAAAGGCTTTTAGTTTTGTTGTTTTTGACAAGAGCAAACACTTCCTCCCCCTCCCCCCACTTCAAAAACTTTCTTCATTTTAAAGATCTTTATTACATCACTTCAATCCTTGCTCCTTTGACCTTTCTTGAGGACTCAGCCTGTACTCCAGGCAACTATGGTCTTCTATGGAGTAAGTCTTTGGTTGCAATACAGACTTCACTGTTGCCTATAACAGTCCTAATATTGCAGTTATAAATTGATTGTAATTTAGATTATTCTATATTTTATCTGCATTATTGCATTCAAGGCTCTGGTAAGCTGCAGCAAATAAAAATTTCATGGTAGTCTCTTGTCTCATGACATGTTGTTCACAATTTCGAAGTTATAATCAGTAGTAGAACTTATAAATTTGTGGATGACAAATTAGGAAGGAATGTTTGGCACCATTTCCCAACACCCTTTTTCTCCTCAGTCTTTCTGTAAGAAAGTGACCAGAATTATTTGCTGCTCTCAAATGTGTTGCAACCAAGCTTAGTCATAACATTTTTCTAATTTGATGCAAATGTTTTGACAAGCCCATTTCTCTCCCAGCCTGAGAAATGTCATCCTTGCCCAGAAATGAACTGTGAAGTAATTGTAAACTTTAACGTCCAGTTTGCAGGTTTCTCTTCAGAGTCCCTGTGTGAAAGAATCATCGATTCGCATTGTAACTTTTTAGTCACAGCAGGTAACTAAACATCCATTTCCCCAAAGTGTTTCTGTGCAAACATTCAACGATTGCTGTATCATTCCTGCAGGACCTTCCCTGTGGGTGGAATCTACATAAACCGTCAAATCAAGTCACGGTTTAATGCCTTGAATATATTTAAACTGCTATTTCTTATGTGAAAAACAGACCAAAATCAGAAGGAAAGAACTGCAGATGCTGGTTTAAATGGAAGGTAGACACAAAATGCTGGAGTAACTCAGCGGGACAGGCAGCATCTCTGGGGAGAAGGAATGGGTGACGTTTTGGGTCGAGACCCTTCTTCAGTCTGAATAAAGGTCTCGACCCCGAAATGTCGCTCATTCCTTCTCTCCAGGGATGCTGCCTGTCCCGCTGAGTTACTCCAGCATTTTGTGTCTACCTTTAGACCAAAATCAGTGATTTGTTCTGCAAATAAAATTTGTAAATAAATTCTTAGCCATGAGACTTGCATGTGGGAAGTATATACAAGAAAAGAACGAGCAACAGAGGCATTGATGTTCATTACCATTTTGTTTTAAGTGCAGAACACACAAAATCAGTGCCTCCTCTTCAAATACTCTCACACTTCGAATACTCTGTCCAGTTTTGAGCAATTTGCCATGGGTTGGACATCTGGCTTGGAGAAGGATTAGATTTGCTACAGCAATCGTTGAACACTGATTGAGCATCTTGAGTAGGTTTCATTTGTGGCTAGTTTACACTTGTTTACTAATCCAGTGAAAATATTACGTTTGTGTCTGATTATTTTAACAAGTATAACTCTTAATTTTAGATGGATTCTACAGAGGGGATAAACTCATTAACCTGAAACGGGTAGTGGATGAAGCCCTCAAGAAATGCAGAGAGAGGTATGTGGTTTGCAGTTTTTTTTAAAAAAGATGACTTCGGTAGAAAAATTAAAATGTCGGGTGGGTCAGAGTTAATGTTCTGAAGGATCCGGATCTCCGTACGAGAATGGTGTGGAGTTTGCCTGTTCTTTCTCCATGTGACCACGCGGGTTTCCTGTGGGTGTGGTTTCCTTCTACATCGAAAAAACATGTGGCTTTGTGGATTAATTGGACTCTAAATTGCCCCTCGTGAGTAGGGTGTTGATGCGAACGTGGGTTATAATAGAATAAGGGTGGCACAGTGGTAGAGTTGATGCCTTACAGTGCTTGCAGCACCGGAGACCCGGGTTCGATCCCGACTACGGGTGCTGTCTGTACGGAGTTTGTACGTTCTCCCCGTGACCGCGTGGGCTTTCTCTGAGATCTTCGGTTTCCTCCCACACTCCAAAGACGTGCAGGTGTGTAGGTCAATTGGCTTGGCGTATGTGTAAATTATCCCTCGTGTGTATAGGATAGTGTTAATGTGCGGGGATCGCTGGTTGGCATGGAATCGGTGGGCCGAAGGGCCCCTTCGGGGTCTCGACCCGAAACGTCACCCATTCCTTCTCTCCCGAGATGCTGCCTGACCCGCTGAGTTACTCCAGCATCTTGTGTCTACCTTCGATAAAAGTCTCTTAAACTCCACTCTCAAGTTTAGTAGCAGAGAAAAAAACCTCTTTGCTTCCCTGGCGTCTATACAGGAGCACTCCAGCTATTTCTGCCTCCGCTACCATCCTGGGAAGCACGTTCCAGGCACTCACTGCCCTCTGTGCAAAAAGAATTTGCTCCTCACGTCTCCTTTAAATTTTGCCCCTCTCACCTTAAAGCTGTGCCCTCTGGTCAGTGACTGTCAGAGGTGAGAGAATCTTTAAGAGTTGTCTACCTGTGGGCAATGGAGATGCAGTCATCGAGTTTATTTAATGTAGAGTTTGTGTTTATTAAGGTAATCAGGGAATTGGAATTAGTCCAGGAAAGTGGCGTTGAGGTAACTGAACTAATTGACTGATGGACAAAACACAAAATGCTGGAGGAAGGGTGGTGAATCTGTGGAATTATTTGCCGCAGAAGGCAGTGGAGGCCAGGGCAATGGATATTTTTGAATCAGAGATAGATAAATTCTTGATTAGTACGGGTGTCAGGGGTTATGGGGAGGAGGCAGGAGAATGGGGTTCGGAGGGAGAGATAGATCAGCCATGATTGAATGGCAGAGTAGACTTGATGGGCCGAATGGCCCAATTCTGCACTTATAACTTGGTAGAACAGGCAGCATCTGTGGAGGAAATGAGCAAGGGATGTTTTTGTTAGGAATCCTTCTTCAGACGGAGCCACTGAGTTCTTCCAGCAGTTTGTTTGACACAATGAACTGTGAAATTCACTTGAGACTTTGCATGAAGGAGCAAATAAAGCTGCCAAAAATAATTTCTCTATGGTGACTGGAGGGAAGTGTTTGTACGGGGTATTTAGTTGGATTAGCCACCTACCACTCACCAGGCTTTGTCCCCCCCCCCCCCCCACCCCCAACACCACACGTTTCCAACTTTCACCTCCCCCACCCCATCAGCCCGAAGTAGGGATCTGACCCAAAACATCATCTAAGCATTCCCTCCATAGATGCTGCCTTTCCTGCTGAGTTCCTCTATCATTTTGTGTTTAGCTCAAATTTCCAGCATCTGTGGTCTCTTCTGCCCCCATTGAATGATGGAGCAGATCCGACAGTCATAACGACCAATTCTTTATTTCCAATCTTCTTGCCTTGTTTAGATAGTGCAAAAAAAATACAGATGAGATCTTCTGGTGCTTTTTCTGCACTGGTTTGAGTTTATTCTTCACATTTCTTGACATAAAAAATGCTCTGGCCTCTAAAACTTTTTCTGACTTCAAAGGGACTTCCGTGTTAGCAAATGCATTGTTGTAAAGCACCTCGGAGGGACGGAAGAAACGTGTGCAGATGAAACTTCAACTAATCCACAGTCGCCTCCTGTAAAGCGGTCCTGTCAGGTGAGGAACAGCGGGAATATTTAAGCTTCACTATGTGAAGAGGATTTATTTGCCACTTTGAATTGCTTGGTTCACAATTTCCAGAGACTCGTGCAGCAACAAGATCCTTGGCCACAGCATTATATTGCCCTGGCTCTCGGTTCATTTCTCTTCACTTATCGACTTGATAATTCACTTTAATTTATGAAAGTTTGAGATGTCAACTTTTGATTCTTTTACAAATAAACACTCATGTTCTTAATGTGTAGGAAAGAACTGCAGATGCTGGTTTAAATCGAAGATAGACACAAAATGCTGGAGTAACTCAGCGGGACAGACAGCGTCTCTGGAGAGAAGGAGTGGGTGATGTTTCGGGTCTCAACCCGAAAAGTCGCCCATTCCTTCTCTCCAGAGATGCTGCCTGTCCCGCTGAGTTACTCCAGCATTTTGTGTCACGTTCTTCATATGACCTTTATCAAAAGCCAAAAGCAATAATTAACTTCCTCCCTTGAATGACCTTGCGATTTATATGCAATGCTGTTGGGTGGAAGAAGTTTCTGAGTGCCTGTTTTAGTCTAAAAGTAGTTGTAAGTTTTCAAAAGGGAAATCCGTATTCACCCAAAATATTGCTTCTTTCACCTATGAACTTTCTACAGGATAAGGACAATAAGAAAACAAAGAATTCTCATCGTAAAATTCAGGTATTTGGGTTTTAATGTAGCTGACAACCTTGAAATCTGCACATTAGCTTTGCTCTTTGCTTCTCTTCTCGCCCGTTCCATTTCCGCAAGTTATTAATATGGTTCTGTGGAGTTGTCTGGCATCCTAAGCTGCCTTGTCTTTATCTTCCGAATACCCTGGTATTGGACATATTGCAAGGTGCTGCATGGATCTCCCTTCTATTTGTTCTATGCACCACACTGAACGTAGAGAAACATTGCTTGGAATAAGCAAGCGTCTCAGTGTGAGGTTCAGCAGAATCTCAATGTTTGTTCTTTATGTTGTCCAAATTTCACTCAAAAAATCGTCAAGGTCCAGCAGGGATAAGCGTGTGACCACTGGATACAACTGCTGCCTCACTGCTCCAGTGACCCACGTTCAATCCTGACGCCCGGTGCTGTCTTTGTTGAGTTTGCACGTTTACCTCCTCAGGATGCTCCCCTTTCATCCCACCTCCCAAAGACAGGCGGGGTGGCATGCTGATTGGCCATTGTAAAGTGCCTATCCTGTTTCTGGGAGGTGGAATCCTGGGGTGAGTTAGTGGCAATGCGGGGAGAATAAAAGGGGATTGTTGTGAGGTTGTACATGCGTGCTTGCTGGACAGCTTAGACCTGATGGTGGAAGGGCCTGTTCTATGCTGTATGATTATCGTTCTGTGATCATTGCATGATTAACTCGGAGGCTGTGAAACCGAGATGCATCCTATCACTTAAGCCTGGTTGCGTGGGAACAAGATAAATGTGGAAAGAAGGAACTGCAGGTGCTGATTTACCAAAAAAGACACAGTGCTGGAGTAACTCAGCGGGTCAGGCAGCATCCCTGGAGATTTTTCGGGTCAGGTCAGAAGATAGGTCCCGACTAGAAACGTCACCTATCCATGTACTCCATGGATGTTTCCTGATCCGCTGAGTTACTCCAGCACTTTGTCTCTTTTTAAGATGAATGAGAAGTTTTTAATTATTCGTTTCAATATGCCCAAAGATTGTGATCAATGTTCTTAAATAGTTCAGAAATTTTACTTGTGCACAATGAGGGATCATTTAAGAGACACAAGAGACCACAGTTGGTGGAATTTGAGCAAAACTCAGTGCTGCAAGAGCCTAGCGGATCAGGTAGCATCTGTGGAGGGAATGGGCAGGAGACCAGCCTCCACATCCAACATATCCCTTTTCTTCCCTTTGTAAGTTCCTCTGGCACTTTGGGTTTTGCTCAAGATTCCTGCCGTTATTATGCCTCTATTTCCAGTACTTTGTGTTTTTATTTTGGATATTTAGTGTGGTGGATTATGTACCACCCGACTGTTGCACGTGGTCTTGGAGATTGTGTAGGGATTGATAGATTTGGGACTGTAAGTGGAGAATATTCCTTCTGATTTCCCTGCACTGATGTGTCCTGTAGATGATGGAAGGGGCTTGGAGAAACACGAAGCAAGCCACTTACTGCAGGCCATCCATCTTCTGAGCAGCCCTCACAGCAGCGTTATGTGAAAGGGTGGAATACAAGCTCATCCCACTGATAGACCTTGTGAGCATAGAAAGCCAAGATGGTAATCTCCAATACAAACAAAATCTTTGGCTCCTGTATCTTCTTCCTGATCGTAGCAGCAAGATGAGATGGTGGCCAGGGTGGTGTGGTCTTGGACGATATGAGTTGCATTTTTGAGGCAGCATCTTCTGCAGATCCCTTTGATGGTCTGCAGCCTCCTTCGTTCCTGGGCATTCAAATTACTGAACCAGGCTACGTTGCCCACAGTACACCTGTAGGGGAGTTGAAGAGAATATTCAGCATTGCACCTATCTGAGCAGAAATACTTTCTATTCAAGTATCACGCCGACCATCTGTGCATTGACTGCATGATTTCAACTCCCAGCCAGAGAAATCAGAGAAATACTACAGCAGCTTGCTGCATCGATACCCATGTATCAGAATGGCCGTGGACTACATTGCCTATTATTAATGTGAATTCTGAAACTACCTGCGGTGACTTTGCTGTGAAGTGCTTGCATTTATTTATGTCATTTACCATGTGTGCGGAACATTTGTGTGATTTTGGGGTCTTTCGCAATCAGCTTCTGTTCAGTCGGTCAATGTACGGACTCTCACATTGAATGCTCAGTCTTTTTCACCAGGGTGGAGGATTCTAAAACTAGAGAGCATCGGCTTCAGGTGAGAGGGGAGAGATTCAAGAGCGACATCAGGGCCAACATTGTCACTCAGAGATTAGTCCGTATTGAAGGAGCTGCCGGGGGAAACTCTTGAAGTGGATGCAGGTATAACTTCTAAAAGATGTTTGGATAGGAAGGGTTTGGAGGGCTATGGGTCAAATGCTGGCAAATGGGACTAGCCCATTAAGCCAACTTGGTTGGCATGGGCAAGCTGGGCTGAAGGAGCTGTTTCCGTGCTCTACAGCTCTATGACTATAAACCAAAGGTTGTTTTCCAAGGCCCATTTTAGTTTTCACTGAGCCTGAGCTTGGCTCGGTTGGAAGCACCTTTGCCTCAGGTTGTCTTGTGTTTGTCTAGCAGACTCTGTAAGAGGCCAATCAAAGCATCGTCCCGACTTTCCGACTTGGGAAGAAACTGAAGCATCAAGAGGAAACCCAGGCGGTCAATAGGGAGAACGTGCTCCCAAGTCTGCTAGCAAACACAAGACAACCTGGGAGGTAAATCGTGGAGGGAATAAATAAGAATGTGGGGAGAATGAAAAAAATTGGATTATTGTCAATGCATTACACAATCCTGCATTGATTGGAGTCATTTATTCGATTGTTGCACCTTCCCTTGAAACGTTATTGCAAGATTAATGGAAAAGAATGCTGCTTGCTGAAAACAGACAATTCAGTGTTTCCAAAGCAGTAGTTATTTTTCATACAATGGCCATTAACTAAAAAGCAGTTAGTAATTATCTGTTGTGAATCAAATTTTCTGATGTATTTCACGGCGTTGCATCGATTGGACTCATTTATTTGATTGCTGCACCTTTGGGTGAGGGTTATTGTGGACTCGATGGGCCAAAGGGTCTCTTTCTGTGTTGTATCTCTGCGAAGGAAGGAACTGCAGATGAAGTTTCAACTGAAGATCGACATGAAAAGCTGGAGTAACTCAGCGGGTCAGACAGCATATCTGGGGAAAAGGAATAGATGACGATTTGGGTTGAGATTCTTCTTCAGACCTAATAGGTAACGTTTCGGGTCGAGACTCTTCTTAAGAAGAAGGAGCTCGACCCGAAATGTCACCTGTTCCTTTTCTCCAGAAATACTGTCTGACCCACTGAGTTACTCCAGCATTTTGTGTCTTATCTTCTTGTATCTCTGTGACTCACAACGGCTTTCTTCCCTGTTATGTAGTTACGATGGGTCCTGGAGATCTCTAGACGAGAATCTGAATCGAGGTATCATTATGTTAGACTTCCATCAGCAAATATTCACTGGAGTTTAGAAGGATGAGAGGGGAACTTATAGAGACGTATAAAATCATAAAAGGACTAGACAAGCTAGATGCAATAAAAATGTTCCCAATGTTGGGGGAGTCCAGAACCAGGGGACACAGTCTAAGAATAAAGGGGAGACCATTTAAAACTGAGGTGAGAAAAAACTTTTTCACCCAGAGAGTTGTGAATTTGTGGAATTCTCTGCCACAGAAGGCAGTGGAGGTCACAGGATGAATTTAAAAGAGAGTTAGATAGAGCTCTAGGGGCTAGCGGAATCGAGGGATATGGGAAGAAGGCAGGCACGGGTTACTGATTGTAGATGATCAGCCATGATCACAATGAATGGCGGTGCTGGCTCGAAGGGTCAAATGGCCTCCTCCTGCACCTATTTTCTATGTTTCTAATATTGCCAACATTAGCAATTGGTCTGCTTGCTGTTATTTGGATGTTTCTGATTTATTTGCCACCTTCACAATCACTAGAGGACTTTTTTTGTGAGGTACTTCAATATACAAATATAATTACTAATTATGCAAGTAGTTCAGTTATCCAGCTTTAGTTACGACGATGAATAGCATTCTAAAGGGACATCTGCAAATCTTTCAGCATATACCTGCTTCACTGGATCTTAAATACTAACGCTCTTTTTAATGTAGATTAGACATCTGCATTACTTCAGAACTTATTTCAGATTTCTGGCACTTATTTATCGATACTGCTCTTGTATTGCAATTTGTTCCATGCTGGTGAATATTAATGATAATTTTAGTTATTTTATGGTGGTTTTGTTTCAGTTTTATTGAATGTGCTTTAATTTCAAAACGGACGAAGAATCCATGGCAGAATAGTGTTGCATTTATAGAGGCTACAATTAGTTGTTTGTAATGTTTGTGATTTTATTGCATTTCAGATACCGTGGGATGCGAACGTGGATGTGTGGTGGCACGAGTTAGTGAAGGGGGCCTGTGATGAATGTGAGCCTGAATGGTGTGACACTGAAGATCCTCTCTTCATCCTTTACACCAGTGGATCCACTGGGAAGCCCAAGGTAATCACATTTGAAGCAAGATTCAGTCCCAGCTCAAGGTCACTAGTCCATTCCCTCCACAGATGCTGCCTGACCCGCTGAGTTCCTCCTGCACTTTGCCTTTTGCTCAAGATTCCAGCATCTGCCGTTCCTTGTCTCCATAACCGCATTGCCCCAGTCCTGCACATCTACGATGAAGAGGGGGGGGGGGGGGGGGGGGGGGTGGCAATATTAAGAATTGTCCACAAGGAGAGGTCAGACACATTTGGTTACAAGGGTAGAACTGGCATGTTGTAATTCTTCCAAATGTGAAAAATAGCTCAACACTGAACATTTGATGATTTGCCCCTGCTGAGTGCAAGAGTCAGGTAGACATGATGCAGCTCAATTAGACATTGGTCAGGCTGCATTTGGAGTATTGCGTGCAGTTCTGGTCGCCCCATTACAGGAAGGGTGTGGAGGTTTTGCAAAGGATACAGAAGAGGTTTACCGGAATGCTGCCTGGATTAGAGGCTATTAGCTAGAAGGACGGTTTGGACTGACTTTGATTATTTTCTCTGGAGTGCCAGAAGTTGAGGCCATACCTGATAGAAGTATATAAAGTTATGTGAGGCATAGATAAGGTAGACAGTCGGAACCTTTTCCCTCAGGGTGGAAATGCAAAAGACTAGAGCATATAGCTTTAAGATGAGAGGGTCGAAGTTTAAAGGAGATGTGTGGGGTAGGTTATTTACACAGTGGTGGGTGTCTGGAATGTGCTGCCAAGGGTGGTGGTGGAGGAGGCAGATATGATAGGGATTTTTAAAATGGTTTTTGGATCGGCACGTGGATATGCAGAGAATCGAGGGATATGGACCATGTGCAGGCAGAAGGTCTGAAGAAGGGTCTCGACCCAGAACGTCACCCATTCCTTCTCTCCCGAGATGCTGCCTGTCCCATTGAGTTACTCCAGGTTTTTAATGTCTCCGTGCAGGCAGAGATTACTTTGGCTTGGCATCTTGTTTGGCACTGACATTGTGGGCCGTGGGGCCTGTTCCTGTGCTGTAATGTTATGTGTTCTGTGGACTTGCTGACTTAGTTCGTCAAGCCTGCTCCTGTTCAAGTGACCTTGCTGCTTCACTACAGGCTACTTCCTATCCCCAGAGAGCTGTGTAATTACTTGGGAGAGTCGTTAAGAGAAAGCAGAGTGAGGATTAAAATGGGACGGGGAGGAATATAATGTAGAAATGTGAGAGTATCTAGTTTATTAGAAACAGATTTTTTTTAACTGATGACAGATTGAAAAGTGATGGTAAGAGGGTACTGGGTGTCCTTGTGTGTGAGTCTCAGCGTTTAACATACAGTAAGCAGGTAGGAAGGCAGACAGGCATAGACTCGTACAGTATGGAAACAGGCCCTTCAGTCTAACTGTGTAGGAAGGAACTGCAGATGCTGGTTATACACCAAAGATAGACACAAAATGCTGGAGTAATAGACAATAGACAATAGGTGCAGGAGTAGGCCATTCAGCCCTTCGAGCCAGCACCGCCATTCAATGCGATCATGGCTGATCACTCTCAATCAGTACCCCGTTCCTGCCTTCTCCCCATACTCCCTCACTCCGCTATCCTTAAGAGCTCTATCCAGCTCTCTCTTGAAAGCATCCAACGAACTGGCCTCCACTGCCTTCTGAGGCAGAGAATTCCACACCTTCACCACCCTCTGACTGAAAAAGTTCTTCCTCATCTCCGTTCTAAATGGCCTACCCCTTATTCTTAAACTGTGGCCCCTTGTTCTGGACTCCCCCAACATTGGGAACATGTTATCTGCCTCTAATGTGTCCAATCCCCTAATTGTCTTATATGTTTCAATAAGATCCCCCCTCATCCTTCTAAATTCCAGTGTATACAAGCCCAATCGCTCCAGCCTTTCAACATACGACAGTCCCGCCATTCCGGGAATTAACCTAGTGAACCTACGCTGCACGCCCTCCATAGCAAGAATATCCTTCCTCAAATTTGGAGACCAAAACTGCACACAGTACTCCAGGTGCGGTCTCACCAGGGCCTGGTACAACTGTAGAAGGACCTCTTTGCTCCTATACTCAACTCCTCTTGTTACGAAGGCCAACATTCCATTGGCTTTCTTCACTGCCTGCTGTACCTGCATGCTTCCTTTCATTGACTGATGCACTAGGACACCCAGATCTCGTTGAACCCCTCCTCCTAACTTGACACCATTCAGATAATAATCTGCCTTTCTATTCTTACTTCCAAAGTGAATAACCTCACACTTATCTATATTAAACTGCATCTGCCATGTATCCGCCCACTCACACAACCTGTCCAAGTCACCCTGCAGCCTTATTGCATCTTCCTCACAATTCACACTACCCCCCAACTTAGTATCATCTGCAAATTTGCTAATGGTACTTTTAATCCCTTCGTCTAAGTCATTAATGTATATCGTAAATAGCTGGGGTCCCAGCACCGAACCTTGCGGTACTCCACTGGTCACTGCCTGCCATTCCGAAAGGGACCCATTTATCCCCACTCTTTGCTTTATCATCATATCATATCATATCATATATATACAGCCGGAAACAGGCCTTTTCGGCCCACCAAGTCCGTGCCCAGCGATCCCCGCACATTAACACTATCCTACACCCACTAGGGACAATTTTTACATTTACCCAGCCAATTAACCTACATACCTGTACGTCTTTGGAGTGTGGGAGGAAACCGAAGATCTCGGAGAAAACCCACGCAGGTCACGGGGAGAACGTACAAACTCCTTACAGTGCAGCACCCGTAGTCAGGATCGAACCTGAGTCTCCGGCGCTGCATTCGCTGTAAAGCAGCAACTCTACCGCTGCGCTACCGTGCCGTGTCTGTCAACCAATTTTCTATCCATGTCAGTACCCTACCCCCAATACCATGTGCCCTAATTTTGCCCACTAATCTCCTATGTGGGACCTTGTCGAAGGCTTTCTGAAAGTCGAGGTACACCACATCCACTGACTCCCTTGTCAATTTTCCTAGTTACATCCTCAAAAAATTCCAGTAGATTTGTCAAGCATGATTTCCCCTTCGTAAATCCATGCTGACTCGGAATGATCCCGTTACTGCTATCCAAATGCTCAGCAATTTCGTCTTTTATAATTGACTCCAGCATCTTCCCCACCACTGATGTCAGACTAACTGGTCTATAATTACCCGTTTTCTCTCTCCCTCCTTTCTTAAAAAGTGGGATAACATTTGCTATCCTCCAATCCACAGGAACTGATCCTGAATCTATAGAACATTGAAAAATGATCTCCAATGCTTCCACTATTTCTAGAGCCACCTCCTTAAGTACTCTGGGATGCAGACCATCAGGCCCTGGGGATTTATCAGCCTTCAGTCCCATCAGTCTACCCAAAACCATTTCCTGCCTAATGTGGATTTCCTTCAGTTCCTCCATCACCCTAGGTTCTCCGGCCCCTAGAACATTTGGGAGATTGTGTGTATCTTCCTCAGTGAAGACAGATCCAAAGTAACGGTTTAACTCGTCTGCCATTTCTTTGTTCCCCATAATAAATTCCCCTGCTTCTGTCTTCAAGGGACCCACATTTGCCTTGACTATTTTTTTCCTCTTCACGTACCTAAAAAAACTTTTGCTATCCTCCTTTATATTATTGGCTAGTTTACCCTCGTACCTCATCTTTTCTCCCCGTATTGCCTTTTTAGTTAACTTTTGTTGCTCTTTAAAAGAGTCCCAATCCTCTGTCTTCCCACTCTTCTTTGCTATGTTATACTTCCTCTCCTTAATTTTTATGCTGTCCCTGACTTCCCTTGTCAGCCACAGGTGTCTCTTACTCCCCTTAGAGTCTTTCCACCTCTTTGGAATAAATTGATCCTGCAACCTCTGCATTATTCCCAGGAATACCTGCCATTGCTGTTCTACCGTCTTCCCTGCTAGGGCCTCCTTCCAGTCAATTTTGGCCAGCTCCTGCCTCATGCCTCTGTAATCCCCTTTGCTATACTGTAATACCGACACTTCCGATTTTCCCTTCTGCCTTTCCATTTGCAGAGTAAAACTTATCATGTTGTGATCACTGCCTCCTAATGGCTCTTTTACCTCTAGTCCCCTTATCAGATCAGGATCATTACACAACACTAAATCCAGAATTGCCTTCTCCCTGGTAGGCTCCAGTACAAGCTGTTCTAAGAATCCATCTCGAAGGCACTCTACAAACTCTCTTTCCTGAGCAAGTCAGGCAGTATCTCTGGAGGGAAGGAAAGGCTGTTCAGGGCACACATCAGAGATGTTGCCTGTCCCGCTGAGTTACTCCACTGAGTGTCTATCTTCGGTATGTAGCCAGCACAACCCAATTCATGCAGAGTTCCTCGACTGAGGAAAGACTAGCCCCAGTCTCCGTAGCCAGTGGTATGGAATTATGAGAGGAGACATCACATCTCTGCTTCTTGTTGAAAGAGTTTAATTATTAACTGGAGTGACAGATTGTGCAGCATTTTATTACAAGTAATTTCAAAGGCAGTGCTGCCTTGAGAGAAGTTTGTTTGATTTAATTAATAATGTAATTGCAAATTTGGCAGATTGCCACCGGAAAATAGTCCTGATGTATGGCCTGGACAGTCCGGCTCTTGTGTTAATGGCAAAGCTAACCTCACCTCCTCCTGACCCCTGACATCATGCTAGGCCTAGCCAGCAGAAGATAGTGGTTCAGTCTGTATTAGCCGTCATTTAAAACATTTTCATCAAAGCACTGTTGAATTAATAGGCGGTCCATTGCAACTAGTTGTCACTCCAATCTCCACTGTAGCGCCAATACCATGCGAGTCACTTTGCTTAGTCCGACCCACGGCAAACCTATCAAGCACGCTCCAGCAAACTCTCTATCCTGGCCGACTGCCAGCGTCTTTATTACGAGTTACACCCTTTGTATTCCAACCCATGCAGTGTGGAACAGCACAGAAGAGGAACTGGCCCTTCAGTCCACAAAGAGACACAAAATGCTGGAGTAACTCAGCGGGTCAGGCAGCATCTCAGGAGAGAAGGAAAGTGTGACGTTTCGGACAAATGTTCCACTCCCTCCCTAACATCAGTGTGAAGAAGGGTTTCCACTCGAAACGTCACCCATTCCTTCTCTCCCGAGAAGTTGCCTGACCCGCTGAGTTACTCCAGCATTTTGTGTCTACCTTCGATTTATACCAGCATCTGCAGTTTTTTTTCTTTCAGCCCACAATGGCTGTGCCAAGCATCATACCAAGACCAACAATGATCACTTTACTGATTTTCAGCCAGCCCAGTCACAATCTCCCAAAGTCCTGCCCTGTGGTGAATGGATCTAGGCTTCTCCCTTGGTTGCAGAATCATGTACGCATTTTAGAGCATTATTTCCATCAATTCTTTTGTTGCTCGACCAGTACTTGCTGCCACTGTTCTAAGCAGTAACTAGAACAGGGTTGGCCAATTGTGCAGCTGGTAGAGCTGCTGTCTCACAGCACTAGCTCCCCAGGTTCCATCCTGACTTTTGAGTGCTGTCTGTGTGGAGTTTGCATGTTCTCCCCATGACTACGCGTGTTTTCTCTGACTGGTCCGGTTTCCTCCACCAGTCCAGAGACACGCGGGGTTGCAGGTTAATTGGTCTCTGGTGTAGGAAGTGGATGTGAAAGTAGGATAACGTGGAACTAGTGTGAACTGGTGATCGATAGTGTGGACTCGCTCGGCCAAAGAGCCTGCTTCCATTCTGTGTCTTTCAATCCGTCATTTAAAACCCTGCTAGACTAGAGTGTCAAAACTGTTGAACTGAAGTGTATATCATTGACATACTACCGACAGAACTTTCTTCCCGACATATTTGTTTAATGAAAGGTCCATAACAATTGGTGATCAAATCTTTTTGCTTTCTTTAAGGGAGTGCAGCACACAATTGCAGGCTATCTACTTTACACTGCCACAACCTTTAAATACGTGTTTAACTACCAGCCCGATGATGTCTATTGGTGTACGGCTGATATTGGATGGGTTACGGGGCATTCGTATGTCACTTATGGACCTCTGGCCAATGGTGCTACAAGTGTGATGGTTAGTACTGGAATATCGAGATGGTTTACTGGTCAAATGAACGGCTCCAAACATTTCACCCAGCACATGGCCTGCTGGATCTCTCGGCTGCTATCTATTTTAATTCCCATTCCCCTAGTGATCGTCTTGTCCTGGGCTGCCTCCATTGCCAGAGTGAGGCTGCCCGCAAACTAGAGAAACAGCACCTCGTATTCCGCTTGTGTGACCCCCCCCTTCCCTGTGCCCCACCGAGATTCACACCCACCTCTCCCCATCCCCATCCACCTATATCAATAGACAATAGGTGCAGGAGTAGGCCATTCAGCCCTTCGAGCCAGCACCGCCATTCAATGCGATCATGGCTGATCACTCTCAATCAGTACCCCGTTCCTGCCTTCTCCCCATACCCCCTCACTCCGCTATCCTTAAGAGCTCTATCCAGCTCTCTCTTGAAAGCATCCAACGAACTGGCCTCCACTGCCTTCTGAGGCAGAGAATTCCACACCTTCACCAATCTCTGACTGAAAAAGTTCTTCCTCATCTCCGTTCTAAATGGCCTACCCCTTATTCTTAAACTGTGGCCTCTTGTTCTGGACTCCCCCAACATTGGGAACATGTTTCCTGCCTCTAATGTGTCCAATCCCCTAATTATCTTATATGTTTCAATAAGATCCCCCCTCATCCTTCTAAATTCCAGTGTATACAAGCCTAATTGCTCCAGCCTTTCAACATACGACAGTCCCGCCATTCCGAGAATTAACCTAGTGAACCTACGCTGTCCTTTATCCTCGTATCACACTTTTTCTCTCTTCCTCTCTGGCCCTTGTTCAACCATCTGCCTATCAACCCCCCCCCCCTCCACAGGTATCCACCTATCACTTGCTATGCTTTGTCTTGCCTCTCCTCCCACCCAACCACCACAATCACAGAAGAGGGATCCGAATCCGAAACGTTCATCTATCCACAAGGTACAGTGAAAAGCTTCGTTTTGCATGCAATCCAATCAGATCAGATAATACCATACTTAAATACAATCAAGCCAAACTCTATTAGAATCGGGACTTTTTGAACCACTATGACCAGTACATGTAGTTGTTTGGGTCTTTTATTTAAATAATGATTTGTCGAACTTTGTTCCAGTTTGAAGGTGTCCCGACTTATCCGGATTCAAGTCGATTTTGGGAGATAATTGATAAATACAAAGTGACGACATTTTACACAGCCCCCACAGCTATTCGATTGTTAATGAAATATGGAGATGGGCCTGTGAAAAGGTGAGAACTTTTTCAAAACTTTCCTCATTCTTCTCATCAATTAAATACAAGATTGTTTTGTACAGGCAGAGGGCAGCGGAGTGGTGCAGCAGGTAGTGCTGCTGCCTCACAGTGCGAGAGACGGCCTGGGTTCGATCCTGACCTCGGGTGCTGTCTGTGTGGAGTTTGCACGTTCCCCCTGTAACCGCGTGGGTTTCCTCCGGGTGCTCCGGTTTCCTCCCACATCC
Source organism: Rhinoraja longicauda (assembly GCF_053455715.1). Lineage (NCBI taxonomy): Eukaryota > Metazoa > Chordata > Chondrichthyes > Rajiformes > Arhynchobatidae > Rhinoraja > Rhinoraja longicauda. The sequence goes on from NC_135974.1 coordinate 36,554,559, forward strand.
CAAAGACACGCAGGTTTGTAGGTTAATTGGCCCTCTGTAATTTGCTTCGAGTGTAAGAAGTGGATGAGAAGGTGGGATGGTGGGAACTAGTGTGACGTTTCAGGCCAACATCCTTTTTCAAGTCTTTAAGAAATGTTGTTTGCCCATTCCCTCCACAGACGCTGCCTGACCCGCTGAGTTCCTCCAGCACTTTATTTTGCTCAGGATTCCAGCATCTGCAGTCCCTCGTGTCGTCAAAATGATATTATTTAATAGTTAGTAAGGAGTAAGACCTGTGTGATCTCCCGGACAAGTTTCGATCGCCTAGCTTGGGGTCGGAGAGGAATTTCCCGGATTTTGTTTCCCAAATTGGCCTGGGTTTTTAAATCCGGTTTTTCGCCTCTCCCAGGAGATCACTCAGTTCTTTTGGGTGGGCGGTTGGAGTAGCGGCCGGGCGGTAGGTTTAGAAACCGAGCATGGGGCTTTGTTTGGGGAGTATGAGTGCCAGGGCAGTTTATTGTTCTGGGTGTCGGATGTGGGGAATCTGGGAGTCTGATAGTCTTCCAGACATCCACATCTGCGCCAGGTGCGACGAGATGGGGCTCCTAAGGGACCGTATTAGGAACCTGGAGCGGCAGATTGATGACCTCCGTCTGGTCAGGGAGAGTGAGGAGGTTATAGAGAGGAGTTATAGAGAGGTGGTCACTCCAAGACCACGGGAGGTAGACAAGTGGGTCACGGTTAGGGAGGGTAAGGAGCAGAGGCAGGGACTAGAGAGTACCCCAGTGGATGTACCCCTTGGTAATAAATACTCCTGTTTAGGTGTTGTTGGGGAGTACAGCCTACCTGGGGGCAACGACGGCGCCCGGGCCTCTGGCACGGAGTCCGGCCCTGTTGCTCAGAAGGGTAGGGAAAGGAAGAAGAGAGCGATAGTGATAGGGGACTCTATAGTGAGGGGGTCAGATAGGCGATTCTGTGGACGCAGTCGGGAGACCCGGATGGTGGTTTGCCTCCTTTGTGCCGGTGTCCGGGATGTGTCTGAGCGTGTCCAGGATATCCTGAAAGGGGAGGGAGAGGAACCAGGGGTCGTGGTACATATAGGTACCAACAATATAGGTAGGATAAGGGAAGAGGTCCTGAAAGGAGAATTTAGGGGGGCTAGGAAGAGAGTTTTAAAAAAAAGGACTTTCAAAGCGATAATCTCAGGCTTACTACCTGTGTCACGCAATAGTGAGAATAGGAATGGAGTGAGGTGGAGGATAAATACGTGGCTGAGGGACTGGAGCAGGGATTCAAGTTTCTGGATCATTGGGACCTCTTCTGGGGGAAGTATGACCTGTACAAAAAGGACGGGTTGCATCTGAACCTGAGGGGAACCAATATCCTGGCGGGGAGATTTGCTAAGGTAATTGCGGAGACTTTAAACTAGTACGGTTGGGGGGGAGGGACTCAAACACAGATAGCTAATAGGCAGTGTGTGAGGCAGGAGGCAGAAAATGGAAACACTCAGACCCAATATGTAGGAGAGAAAGAAGTGAAAAGAAATAAACTGAGAATAAGAAATGATGGGTCCCTTAAATGTGTATATTTTAATGCTAGGAGCATTGTAAGAAAGGTGGATGAGCTTAGAGCCTGGATTGACATTTGGAAGTATGATGTTGTGGCGATCAGTGAAACATGGTTGCAGGAGGGTTGCGATTGGCAATTAAATATTCCAGGATTTCATTGTTTCAGATGTGATAGAATCGGAGGAGCAAGAGGTAGGGGTGTTGCATTGCTTGTCAGGGAGGATATCACAGCAGTGCTTTGGCAGGACAGACTAGAAGGCTCGATTAGGGAGGCTGTTTGGGTGGAACTCAGAAATGAGAAAGGTTTAGCAACACTTATAGGGGTGTATTATAGACCGCCAAATAGGGAACGAGAATTGGAAGAGCAAATATGTAAGGAGATAGCAGATATTAGTAGTAAACACAGAGTAGTGATTGTGGGTGATTTCAATTTTCCGTACATAGACTGGGAATCACATTCTGTTAAAGGGCTGGATGGTTTGGAGTTTGTAAAATGTGTGCAGGATAGTTTTTTGCAGCAATACGTAGAGGTACCTACCAGAGAAGGGGCAGTGTTGGACCTCCTGTTGGGAAATGAGACGGGTCAGGTGACGGAGGTATGTGTTAGAAACATAGACATAGAAACATAGAAAATAGGAGCAGGAGTAGGCCATTCGGACCTTCGAGCCTGCACCGCCATTCAATATGATCATGGCTGATCATTCAGCTCAGTAGCCAGTACCTGCCTTCTCGCCATACCCCCTGATCCCTTTAGCAAAAAGGGCCACATCTAACTCCCTCTTAAATATAGCCAATGAACTGGCCTCAACTACCTTCTGTGGCAGAGAATTCCACAGACTCACCACTCTCTGTGTGAAGAAATGTTTTCTCATCTCGGTCCTAAAAGACTTCCCCCTTATCCTTAAGCTGTGACCCCTGGTTCTGGACTCCCCCAACATCGGGAACAATCTTCCCGCATCTAGCCTCTCCAACCCCTTAAGAATTTTATATGTTTCTATAAGATCCCCCCTCAGTCTTCTAAATTCCAGCGAGTACAAGCCCAGTCTATCTAGTCTTTCCTCATATGTAAGTCCCGCCATCCCAGGGATCAATCTGGTGAACCTTCTCTGTACTCCCTCTAAGGCAAGAACGTCTTTCCTCAGGTTAGGAGACCAAAACTGCACACAATACTCCAGGTGCGGTCTCACCAAGGCCCTGTACAACTGCAGCAGAACCTCCCTGCTCCTAAACTCAAATCCTCTTGCTATGAATGCCAACATACCATTCGCTTTCTTCACTGCCTGCTGCACCTGCATGCTTGCTTTCAATGACTGGTGCACCATGACACCCAGGTCACGTTGCATCTCCCCTTCTCCCAATCGGTCACCATTCAGGTAATACTCTGCTTTCCTGTTCTTGCCGCCAAAGTGGATAACCTCACATTTATCCACATTATATTGCATCTGCCATGCATTTGCCCACTCGCCTAATCTATCCAAGTCACTCTGCAGCCTCCTAGCATCCTCCTCGCAGCTAACACTACCACCCAGCTTCGTGTCATCCGCAAATTTAGAGATGTTGCATTCAATTCCCTCGTCCAAATCATTAATATACACTGTAAATAACTCGGGTCCCAGCACTGAGCCTTGCGGTACCCCACTAGTCACTGCCTGCCATTCCGAAAAGGACCCGTTTATTCCTACTCTTTGCTTCCTGTCCGCCAACCAATTGAGGAGCACTTTGGGTCTAGTGATCACAATGCCATTAGTTTCAATATAATTATGGAGAAGGTCAAATCTGGACCAAGGGTTGAGATTTTGGATTGGAGAAAGGCTAATTTTGAGGAGATGAGAAAGGATTTAAAAGGAGTGCAATGGGACATTTTGTTTTATGAAAAGTATATAATAGAGAAATGGAGGATATTTAAAGGTGAAATTTTGAGAGTACAGAGTCTTTATGTCCCTGTTCAGTGGAAAGGAAAGAATAATAATTTGAAAGAGCCGTGGTTTTCCAGGGAAATTGGACACTTGGTTCGGAAAAAGAGGGAGATATACAATAAATATAAGCGGCAGGGAGTAAATGAGGTTCTTGAGGAATATAAAGAATGTAAAAGGAATCTTAAGAAGGAAATTAGAAAAGCAAAAAAAAGATATGAGGTTGCTTTGGCAAGTAATGTAAAAGTAAACCCCAAGGGGCTCTACAGATATGTCGATAGCAAAAGGATAGCGAGGGATAAAATTGGTCCATTAGAGAGTCAGAGTGGACAGCTATGTGCTGAGCCGGAAGAAATGGGGGAGATATTAAACAATTTATTTTCTTCGGTATTCACCGAGGAGAAGGATATTGAATTATGTGAGGTAAGCGAAACAAGTAGAGTAGTGATGGAAATTATGAGGATTAAAGAAGAGGAGGTACGGACACTTTTGAAAAATATAAAAGTGGATAAGTCTCCAGGTCCTGATAGGATATTCCCTAGGACATTGAGGGAAGTTAGTGCAGAAATAGCAGGGGCTATGACGGAAATATTTCAAACGTCATTAGAAACGGGGATGGTGCCGGAAGATTGGCGCATTGTGCATGTTGTGCCTTTGTTTAAAAAAGGTTCTAAAAGTAAACCTAGCAATTATAGACCTGTTAGTTTGACGTCTGTGGTGGGAAAATTAATGGAAAAGATACTTAGGGACAATATATATAATTATATGGATAAACAAGGCCTGATTAGAAACAGTCAACATGGATTTGTGCCTGGAAGGTCATGTTTGACAAATCTTCTTGAATTTTTTGAAGAGGTTACCAGGGAAATTGATAAGGGCAAGGCTGTGGATGTTGTCTATATGGACTTCAGTAAGGCATTTGACAAGGTTCCACATGGTAGGTTGATTAAGAAGGTTAAATCGTTGGGTATTAATAGTGAGGTTGCAAGATGGATTCAACAATGGCTGAATGGGAGATACCAGAGGGTAATGGTTGACAACTGTATGTCAGGTTGGAGGCCAGTGTCTAGTGGAGTACCCCAAGGATCTGTGTTGGGTCCACTGTTGTTTGTCATTTACATTAATGATCTGGATGATGGTGTGGCAAATTGGATTAGTAAATATGCAGATGATACTAAGATAGGTGGTGTAGTTAATAATGAAGTAGAGTTTCAAAGTCTACAGAGAGACTTGGGCCTTTTGGAAGGGTGGGCTGAAAGATGGCAGATGGAGTTTAATGCTGATAAGTGTGAGGTGCTGCATTTTGGTAGGACAAATCAAAATAGGACGTACAGGGTAAATGGTAGGGAATTGAGGAATGCAGTGGAACAGAGGGATCTGGGAATAACTGTGCATTGTTCCCTGAAGGTGGAATCTCATGTGGATAGGGTGGTGAAGAAGGCGTTTGGTATGCTTGCCTTTATAAATCAGAGCATCGAATATAGAAGTTGGGATGTAACGTTAAAATTGTACAGGGCATTGGTGAGGCCGAATCTGGAGTATGGTGTGCAGTTCTGGTCGCCAAATTATAGGAAGGATGTCGACAAAATGGAGAGGGTACATAGGAGATTTACTAGAATGTTGCCTGGGTTTCAGCACTTAAGCTACAGAGAGAGGTTGAACAGGTTGGGTCTTTATTCTTTGGAGCGTAGAAGGTTGAGGGGGGACTTGATAGAGGTTTTTAAAATTTTAAGAGGGACGGACAGAGTTGACGTGGGTAGGATTTTCCCCTTGAGAGTGGGGAAGATTCCAACAAGGGGACATAACTTTAGAATTGAGGGACAAAAGTTTAGGGGTAACATGAGGGGTAATTTCTTTACTCAGAGGGTGCTGGCTGTATGGAATGGGCTTCCGGTGGAAGTGGTGGAGGCAGGCTCGATTTTATTATTTAAGAGTAAATTGGATAGGTATATGGATGAGAGGGGATTGGAGGGTTATGGTCTGAGTGCAGGTAGATGAGACTAGGTCAGAGAGAGTGGTCGGCGTGGACTGGTAGGGCCGAACAGGCCTGTTTCCGTGCTGTAGTTGTTATATGGTTATATGGTAATTGGATGTGTGGCAGTTCTGTGTTTGAAGTTACACAGCTCGTGTGGATTTATTCCCCTTCAGGTTCAGTCGGCAGTCGCTGAAGATCCTTGGGACGGTGGGAGAACCCATAAACCCTGAGGCCTGGCAGTGGTACTACAAGGTGATCGGTAACGGGAGGTGTCCCATCATGGACACCTTCTGGCAGACGGAGACTGTGAGTACAAATAGTGCCCTTGTGGCTCCTCGACATCATTGAAGGCAGGCCAGGACGGACGGTGCGGGATAGAGCGGGACGGTGCGGGACGGTGCGGGATAGAGTGGGACGGAGAGGGTCAGGCCGGGACGGAGAGGGTCAGGCCGGGACGGTGCGGGACGGAGAGGGTCAGGCCGGCACGGAGAGGGTCAGGCCGGGACGGAGAGGGTCAGGCCGGGACGGTGCGGGACGGAGAGGGTCAGGCCGGGACGGAGAGGGTCAGGCTGGGATGGTGCGGGACGGAGAGGGTCAGGCCGGGACGGAGAGGGTCAGGCCGGGACGGTGCGGGACGGTGCGGGACGGAGAGGGTCAGGCCGGGACGGAGAGGGTCAGGCCGGGACGGAGAGGGTCAGGCCGGGACGGTGCGGGACGGAGAGGGTGACGGACGGTGCAGGTCAGAGCGGGACGGAGTACAAACTACATGTGTGCAATCTCGACTGCTTATTGAAAGCAGACAGATTATAAATGTGAACTACATGTATAACTTCAACTGATTATTGAAGGCAGACTGAGATTGAATACAAACTGTACACCTGGAACAGTGATTCATTATTGAAGGCAGACTGACTAAATACAAATTGTCCATGTGTAACTTTAACTGCAGATGGAAGGGAAATGATGTCATGTATTATCACTGTGCACTATAAATTATATTTTGCTCACTGAATGATTTGTCCTCTTTGCTCAATGTTGTAATTTTCAGTTTCTCAAGAGAGCCAAGAGTGTTTAATTGTATACGTGCCAGCACAGAATAATGAAATTCTTACTTGCTGCGGTTTGCAGGCCCATTAATGTAACAACATGCAAATAAATATAATAACTGTACAATAAATTAATAATCAGTAATACTAGATAATCGGACCAAATAAGTGCAAAAACCTAAGTTTGCAGTGCAACTAAAATAAAGCCCATATTAGCTCATGGTTGCTGAGGTAGGATTGCGTGAGTGGAGAGAAATGGGCAGATGATGTTTTGGATCCATAATGGTGCAAAACCGAAACCTGCAATGCGTAGATGACCATAAATTGTGGTTTGTGTGCAATGTTCCAGAGCCTGGCGGTTGCTGATCTATAAACCCCTTTATAAATGTCCTGATGATGTTACGGGTTTTGGCCAGCTGCACTCCCACTCTTGCCAAATCTATTTGCTCATAATTTACATTGCGCAACTGTGCTGCCGAGGAAATCTGGCAATTGAATTATTTAAATGTAAATTTCCTTTGATTGAAATATAAGTTTTGGATTGGCAGAAAATTGCATTAAATTATTTAAGCTGAAAAGCGGCCAGATATGATAGTCCACGAACAGGGTGGCTTCTAGAAGATTCCACACGACTGACTTTCTCCAACTATTGTACGTTCTGTTTGTTTGCTCACTTTCAGCTGTGGTAGTTGGCTCTTCGCCTGTGAAATGGATAATGTGTTCTTTGTTCCTAGGGTGGGCACATGTTAACTCCTCTCCCAGTTGCCATTCCACTGAAGCCAGGATCAGCTGTGAGTAACATGTCAATCATCAACTTGGACAGAAAATGGTTTGGTTTAGTTAATTGTCATTTGTACCGAGGTACAGTGACAAGCTTTTGTTGCGTGCTAACCTGCCAGCGGAAAAACTGTACATGATTACAATTGAGCCATTCACAGTGTACAGATGCATGATAAGGGAATAACGTTTAGTGCTATAAAAGCCAGCGAAGTCTGATCAAAGATAGTTTGAGTAAGAAAATAACTGCAGATGCTGGTACAAATCGAAGGTATTTATTCACAAAACGCTGGAGAAACTCAGCAGGTCAGGCAGCATCTCAGGAGAGAAGGAATGGGTGACGTTTTGGGTCGAGACCCTTCTTCAGACTGATGGCAAGTCTGAAGAAGGGTCTCGACCCGAAACGTCACCCATTCCTTCTCTCCTGAGATGCTGCCTGACCTGCTGAGTTACTCCAGCATTTTGTGAAAAGATAGTTCGAGGGTCACCAATGAGGTAGATAGTAGTTCAGAACTGCTCTCTAGTTGTGTTATGATGGTTCAGTTGCCTGATGAAACTGGGATGAAAAAATGCTATTGTGTGTGATTTGTGTTCAACAATCCTGTGGCATTTCACATGCACAAGAGGTTCTGGCAATTTGTTTTATTTCCCCATGTCATGATCTGAGGCAACAGCTCACGACTTCAAACTGATAAACGCTTCAAATTTTATCACAACAGCACACTGGCATGAGTTTCCTCCCACATTCTGGATTTAGTGTTGTGTAATGAACCTGATCTGATAAGGGGACTCGAGGTAAAAGAGCCATTAGGATGCAGTGATCACAATATTGATAAGTTTTACTCTACAAATTGAGAGGGAGAAGGGAAAATCGGAGGTGTCAGGGGATTACAGAGGCATGAGCTGGCCAGATTTGACTGGAAGGAGGCCCTAGCAGGGAAGATGGTGGAACAGCAATGGCAGGTATTCCTGGGAACAATGCAGAAGTTGCAGGATCAATTTATCTCAGAGGAGGAAAGATTCTAAGGGGAGTAAGAGGCACCCGTGGCTGACAAGTGCAGTCAAGGACAGCATAAAAATAAAAGAGAAGAAGTATATCAGGAGTCCTGTGTGCCAACTAGTCGGCATGGAAATGTTGGGCTGAAGGGCCTGTTCCCATGCTGTGCAGCAGCATAACTGCTAGGTGCAGTTCTGGTCGCTCCAGTGCACAAAGGATGCAGAGGCGATGGCGAAGTTTTCCGGAATGCTGCTTGGGTTAGAGGGTATTAGCTAGATTGTTTTCTGTAAAAGTGTTGGAGGGTGAGGAGAGACTCTGATAAAAGTTTATAAAATTATGAGCAGCATAAATGGGGTAGACAGTCAGAACCTTTCTCCCATGGTGGAGGTATCAAATACTAGAGGGCGTAGCTTTAAGATGAGAGTTTAAAGGAGTTGATGCGTGATGAGTTTGTTTACACAGAGGGTGGTGTCTAGAACGTGCCGCCAGTGGTTGTGAAGGCAGATATAAGAGTGGCATCTAAGAGGATTTTTTTTAGATAGGCATATAGATTTGCGGGGAATTAAGCAATATGGATCACTTAGAGTAACTTGGTGTCATGTTCTGCTTGGACACTGCAGGCTGAAGGGCCTGTTCCTGTGCTGTACTGTACTGAAGTTTCATTACAGAGTTTTATCAAAATTATAGATCTCTTAAATTGTAATCTCTAATGTATACAATAAATTCTCTTTCAGACTTTTCCCTTCTTTGGTGTGGTTCCTGCCATTCTTAATGAATCAGGAGAAGAGTTGGAAGGAGAGGCTGAGGGCTATCTGGTATGCAGGACGGTAGCTTTTGCTGCATTAAGATTGCATCTGAAACCCTTTTCTCTCCACCTGTCCCTTGTTGGTGATGACTCACGTGTACTCCACTTCTGTTGACTCTGGGTGTCTGATGAGATCAACTGAGACCCAGAGTGGTGTCCAGCGGTAGGGCAATGAGCCCTGGATGGGATGGGTGGGTTGGTGAGGACATTGGCAGGAAGAGTGTTGCCTCTGATGTTTGTGGTTAACTCCCAACTAGGGTTGCCAACTTCCTCACTCCCAAATATGGGACAAGGCAACGTCACCGCCCCATGTGATCTCATCCAGCCAGCGGCCACGTGTTCCCGCTCCACCAATGGCAGGTCACGTGGGGCGCGGGGTGGTGACGTCAGCCTTTGTCCCTTATTTGGGAGTGAGGAAGTTGGCAACCCTACTAATACGGGACAAAGGCGGTGCCGTACAGGACAAACTAATTTAGCCCAAAATACGGGATGTCCCGGCTAATACGGGACAGTTGGCAACCCTACTCCCAACACATGGACTTGCTTTTCAGTGGTGCCTGAATGTTCAGAAGTCTGAAGAGGAGTCTCTACCTGAAACATTACCCACTCCTCCTCTCCAGAGATGCTGCCTGTCCCACTGAGTTACTCCAGCACATTGTGTCTTTGTGCCTAAATGTTTGTTCTCTGTTTGGAGAGATTGTAGACCAGGGAGTAAACACAAAATCTTTATTTGCCAAGTGTGGTGGGGAACATTTTTCAGAAGCTAGACTGTGTGCATTTTGAGTGTAAAAACTTTGCAACCTTCCTCAAGAAGTATGAATGCAAAGTCCATTCTTGGTGCTTGGAATGTGAAGAGTTGATATCTGAGCTTTGCTTCCGTCTCCCTCCATTAGGGGGCGGCCATATCACACTTGTTCTGGAGAGAATTTGTTTGTTGACAAATTTTGTTAATCTTTGTTCAAGCAAAATTTCATTTAGTTTAGAGATACAGCGCGGAAACAGGTCCTTCGGCCCACCGAGTCCGCGCCGACCAGCGATCCCCGCACATTAACACTATCCTATACACAGGACAATTTTTACATTTACCAAGCCAATGAACCTACAAACTTGTATGTCTTTTGAGTGTGGGAGGAAACAGAAAATCTCGGAGAAAACCCACGCAGGTCACGGGGAGAACGTACAAACTCCGTACAGACAGCACCCGTAGTCAGGATGGAACCCGGGTCTCCGGCGCTGCATTCGCTGTAAGGCAGCAACTCTACCGCTGCGCCATCGTGACCGACCTCTAATTCTAAAGCAATTAAATAGTTGCAAATACCCACTGCTGACTTGTAGATCAAGCTGTATCTGTAGATAAGATTAACAGTAGTTGTATTGGAGAGCAATTATTTAATGCTCCATCTGTGTAACTTAGGTCGAGAAAGTTACCTGGGAGATAAGATACCTTGTACACTGATAGCTCAGTTTTGAATTAGATATGAGATGTCTGGTGCAGGCTAGGGTTAGGTTTAAGATGGCGGCGCGCACGGACGCAGCGGCTCACAGCTCTCCCTTTCGGTGCGTTTTATGTGTGTTATCTGTGTTATGTCTGTTAGTCAATTTTAGTCAGGCAAATCAGGCAAATCCTACTTACAACCGCAAGGATCTTCTGATCATAGGATTCCAGTGCAATCGGGACCTTATGCGCGAATTTCCACACCCGCAAAATATAACGGAAGAGATAGCCAGGACACCGGGCTCTCCGTGGATAGTTGTCGGCGCGAACAGGCATCGCAGGCGGAGGAGAAACAGGAAGCAAAAGCGAGGACGCCGGTCCGGTATACTTGCCAAGCTAAAGAGACAGCCACACAAACCACCGCTACCCAGCATGTTTCTCACCAACGCCAGATCCATCATCAACAAAATGGACGAACTAAAACTACAGATATCAGCAAACAAACTCGTGGAGGACTGTTGCATTCTCTTAGTAACAGAGACATGGCTTCATCCACTTATCCCAGATGGAGCCATTGAGCTAGCCGGGCGTACAGCGTTTCGTTGGGACAGAAACATCGACTCCGGTAAGAGCAAGGGGGGGGGGGTTATGCATTTACGTGCACAACAACTGGTGCACTAACATCCAAATCATGGACAGCCACTGTTCTCCTGATCTGGAGTTCCTAACAGTTAAATGCAGGCCTTTTTACCTTCCTCGTGAATTTACAGGGGTTATAGTAACAGCAGTCTACATCCCACCGAATGCTAACGCTAGCACAGCTTTAGGCTACCTGCTCGGTGCAATAAACTCACAACAGAGCACATATCCAGAAGCAGCCCACATCATAGCCGGGGACTTCAATCATGCAGACCTAAAGTCAGTTCTCCCGAAACTTGAACAACACATAAGATGTGCTACCAGGGGGAAAAACACACTAGACAAGGTTTATTCAAATATTAAGAAGGGTTTCAGGTCAGCACCACTACCACACCTGGGGCAGTCAGATCACCTGTCCATATTCTTAACTCCAGCATACACCCCACTCAGGAGGAAAGCTCCAGTCACCATAAAGACTGTTAAGACATGGCCTGAAGGAGCTTCCTCGCAGCTGCAGGATTGCTTCGAAAGGACCAACTGGGATATTTTTGAGGATCAGGACTTAGAGGAGTATACATCAACTGTACTCTGCTACATCCAAAACTGTGTTGACAATGTCACCGTCGACAAACGTATCCGGTTGTATCCCAATCAGAAGCCCTGGATGACAAAGGATGTCAGGTCTCTCCTCAAGGACCGTAACACCGCCTTCAGGTCTAGTGATAGAGCTCTATACAGTGCTGCTAGAACCAACCTGAAGAGAGGCATCAAGGATGCCAAAGCGTCCTACAAGAGGAAGATTGAGGACCACTTTACCAACAATGACCCACGGCGGGTATGGCAAGGCATCCAGCACATCACCAACTACAAGACCAGCAACCGCACGACGGCGACGCCTCGCTGGCAGAGGAACTTAACTGTTTCTTTGCTCGTTTCGAGGTGAAAGCTGCAGTGGCAGACATAACACCCTCTCCAGCACCTGACAGCAACACCTTCACTGTGCAGGAGTATGATGTTAAGCGCGTGCTCAGAGCAGTGAATCCCAGGAAAGCTGCAGGCCCCGATGGTGTGACGGGCAGAGTGCTGAGGGAATGTGCAGACCAATTAAATGAGGTCTTCACAAAAATCTTCAACCTGTCCCTTTTAAAATCCACCATCCCTCCCTGCCTGAAGTCCGCCACAATCATCCCACTGCTGAAAAAGTCTGTCATCAGCGGTCTTAACGACTACCGTCCGGTAGCACTCACACCGGTCATCACAAAGTGCTTCGAGAGACTGGTCCTGCAGCACATCAAAGCCAGCCTCCCACCCACCTTCGACCCACACCAGTTTGCCTACAGAGCAAATAGGTCTACAGGGGATGCCATCGACATGGTCTTCACACTGCACTGACCCACCTTGAACACCAGGGGAGCTATGTGAGGATGCTCTTCCTCGACTTCAGCTCTGCTTTTAACACGGTCATCCCGAGCAGACTGGTCACCAAACTTTCTGACCTTGGATTTTCCCAAACCATCTGCCAATGGATCAAGGACTTCCTGACCAACCGCCCCCAGACCGTCAAAATAGACCCTCACCTCTCCTCCACCATTACACTGAGCACCGGCTCACCACAGGGCTGTGTGTTGAGCCCCATCCTTTACTCCCTCTACACTCACGACTGCGCCCCCACCCATCCCACCAACACCATCATCAAGTTCGCGGATGACACGACTGTGGTTGGACTCATCTCAGAAGGAGATGAGACAGCCTATAGGGATGAAATCCAAAGGCTGGCAGCATGGTGTTCAGTGAACAATCTTGTCCTGAACTCCTCCAAAACAAAGGAACTTATAATTGACTTCAGGAAAACCAGTGTAGAATACGACCCACTCTACATCAATGGGGTCTGTGTGGAAAGGGTACCCGCTTTCAGGTTCCTGGGTACGCACATCGCAGAGGATCTTACCTGGTCTACCAACACCATCACCACAGTAAAGAAGGCACAGCAGAGACTCCACTTCCTGAGGATCCTCAGGAAAACCAACCTGCAGGAGAAGCTCATGATGTCCTTCTATCGCTGCTCCATCGAGAGTGTGCTGGCATACTGTATAACCACATGGTATGCCAGCTGCTCAGAAAAGGACAGGAAGGCGCTTCAGAGGGTCATCACAACGGCCCAGAAGATCATCGGCTGCTCACTGCCCTCCCTGGAGCACCTGTTCAGCCTACGCTGCCTCAGTAGAGCAGGCAAAATAATAAAAGATCCATCCCACCCCGGCCACCGTCTGTTTGTTCATCTGCCCTCTGGTCGACGTTTCAGGTCGATCAAATCCCGAACAAACAGACTTAAGAACAGTTTTTACCCCAGGGCCATACGAGAACTGAACACTACCTTCTGCACTACGCAACACCGTTAAAAAATCTTTGTACTTAATATAATTGTATTTATTTGTTTTTGCATTTATTGCATATATGTTTGTACGCACCGTCAGGATTGGCTATTTTTTAATTTTGTTGTACTCGTTGCAATGACAATAAATGAATATTATTATTATTATTATTATTATTGTTGTCATATGTACCGAGGTATAGTGAAAGCTTTATTTTGCCTGCTATCCAAACAGATTAGATAATATACTATATATAAATACAATCAGATTTTAACCCATTTTCAAATAGGTAGAGCAATGGGGAAGATACTGAGAACTATGTATTCTGCACTCTGTACCTTCCCAGGTCGTGAATTACGTAGAATAATTATTTTGTGTCATTTGACCAGTTATCCCCATGGTCTAATTAACTCATCTGTGTCTTTGTAATATTTTATGTCAAAATGAATTGTTTAAAATATTTCTGCCTATGAAAGTGGACCATATTCCTTCACACAAGTTATTATTGAAACCTCTTCCTGCACAGGTATTCAAAAAGCCTTGGCCATCCATAATGCGTACCGTCTATGGTGACCATGAACGTTTTGAAACCATCTATTTTAAAAGGTTTCCTGGATATTTTGTCACCGGAGATGGTGAGTTGTTTAAACCAAACTTGTGAGGAATATTTGAATAGGAGTACATTCGTTAAAACCGAGGCTGATTATTTATCTGATTTTGCTGTGTTAATCTTAGTTGCAATATTCCCCATGGCAATGAAAATAACTGCTTCACAATCACACCGATAAGGTGACACTACATAAGGCTGACGTTTCCTCCCTGCAGCAAAAGCAAGTCAAGAGGAGATTTGATATATGTGCATGTTCATGTTTGGTTTAGATCAGCTACATTGGCTCATTCTTTATAAATACAGATTTAAAGTTTGGGCAAATAATTCAGAGAGGAGTGAAGATATATTTTAACTCATTGCGGTTATAATCTTGCTATAAACATAATCAATTGCAGAGCCATGAGGAAAGAGCAAATAAATTGAAAGGATGGGATTGTTGTGCTGGGAGCTAGCACAGATATTACGAACCAAATGGCCTCCTATGCCAATACAACACTAAGAAGATAAGTGAATTTTCGTTTGGTTTAGAGATGCAGCATGGAACAGGCCCTTTGGCCCACCTAGTTCATACTGACCAACGACCATCTGTTCATACTAGTTTTATGTCATCCCACTTTCTCCTCCACTCCCTCCTACGCACCTGGGGTATTTGCAAAGGTCAAGTAACCTGCAAACCCACAACTCTCGGATGTGGGAGGAAACCAGAGCACCCTGAGGAAATACACACGGTCGCAGGGAAAACATGCAAACTCCACACGGACAGCAGCCGAGGTCAGGATCGATCCCGTGTGAGGCAGCAGCCCTACCCGCTGCGCCACCCTTTGCATTCTTTGCCGTTCAGTTGATTTTTGACTGAACAAAACAGTTTTTGCAGATCGGAAATTTTAGTGATGCAAGATTTAAATTAAAAAAAACATTAGCTTCTGATACTTAATCTGCATTGTGATTCGCTTTACAAAATGTGTAAACATATTAAGATATAAATTCCCTCATTTTGCCGGACAGGTTGCAAGAGAGATAAAGACGGCTATTACTGGATCACAGGAAGGATCGATGACATGGTGAATGTATCTGGTAAGACTGGGAGACTAAATTCCTTCTTCACCATGGGCAAATCCTTTGTGATTGGTGTTAATCCCCGGTGGGGAGGGAGATGGCTGCTGAGGCCAATGTGGGACGCAGCGTGGGTGCTGGAGGATGTGTTTGATGGGGCAGATCGGGGTTATTTGGGATGTGGTGGGCAACTTTTGCCTTTACTCTGGCCTTTAGAAAACAGAAAAACATAGAAAATAGGTGCAGGAGGAGGCCATTCGGCCCTTCGAGCCAGCACTGCCATTTTTTTGCTGATCATCCACAATCAGTGATCTGTGCCCAGTTTCTCCCCATATCCCTTGATTCCACTAGCGGGCGCCATTGGTGGAGCGGGAGCACGTGGCCGCTGGCTGGGTGAGGTCACGTGGGGCGCGGGGCGGTGACATCACCGTATCCTATATTTGGGAGTGAGGAAGTTGGCAACCCTATTTCTAAGTGAAGTGCAAAACTACTTGCCTTAAACCAATGCTTTTTATGTGGCATCACAATATGATTCATCAGCACCTCTTAAAATGTTAAATGTCTGGATTTTGTTTACTAGCCAGGTGGCATGTATGTTTAGTAATCTTGCTTTTTTCTCAAGTCAGTCATACAGCCCAGAAAGGCCCCTTTGGCCCAACTGGTCCATATCGACCAAAATGCCCCATCTAAGCTAGTCCCATTTGCCTGTATTTAGCCCATATTCCTCTGAAACTGTTCCATCCATGTACCTGTCCAAATGTATTTTAAATGCTGTTAATGTACCTGCTTCAACTGCCTCATGTGACAGGTCTTTCATCTTCCCTCTCCCCTCCGTGTGGAAAAATTGCCTCTTAGATTCCTATGAAGTCTTTCCCATCTCACTATAAACCTACGTCGCCTGATTCTTGATTATCCCACTCTGGGTAAAAGACTGTGCATTCACCCTATCTATTCCCCTCACAGTTTAACACACCTCTATAAAATCACCCCTTAGCCTCCTGCGCTCCAATGAATAAAGTCCTAGACTGCCCACCCTCTCCAAATAGCTCAGGCTTTTGAGTCCCTGCAACATCGTTGTAAATCATCTCTGCACTCTTTCCAGTTAAACAACAATTTAACTGGTCTGAAGAAGGGTCTCGATCCGAAACGTCGCCCATTCCTTCTCTCCTGAGATGCTGCCTGTCTCGCTGAGTTACTCCAGCATTTTGTGTCTATCAACAATTTAACTGGAGTTGCTTTATTAGGTTAGATCTGCTGCAAGTCCCAGGGTACTGGAGCAGTGTGAAGCCCATCTACACTGTCTAGACCGCAGCGTTCACACGAATGTGGGAAATGTCAACCACGCAACCAGCTATGCAACCTATTTCCTGGAAATTCCTCCAGGGATTCTGTGGAGTAGGCAGCTGCGTCTGTGGTGTAAATACTCAGCGTGGTTTCTGCCAGTCTTCAATGAACAAGAGCTGGCACCTCAGGGAAACTCCCAAGAGAATTTTTGGTCATTGGGACATTAAATTCGAAAAGCTACAGAAATGATGCGTTATGTCATGAGAAGGTTTAGGTTTGTTATTGACACATGTACCGAGGTGCAGTGAAAAAACTGTTTTGAATGCTACCCGACCAGATCCGATAACACGAAACATAAATACAATCAAGTTAAACTCAAGTACAATAGAGCAGATGGGATGGTACAGAGTGCAGAATATAGTTCTCAGCAGTGCAGAGGATCAGTTCAGTAGACAAAGACCAATGTCTGCAATGTAGTTGAGGAGGGTCGGGAGGTTCCAGTACCCCAGTTTCTGATCTGAGTGGACATCATGCAAAACAAAGCGTTTCACTGTACCTCGTCACAGTTGACAATTATAAATTTAAACCCAAACTGATTACTTTTTCTCTGCCGCGTTAACTTCTGTTGGTTTAATTTTTCTCAGTTGTCCACTTTTAAATTCCAATTCAGTGGGAAATGTGTCACCATGCGATGAGTTACCGACATTAGATTAATTCAAAACAAGAATGTTCAATTATGAATATGAAGATCACATTTCGTTTCGAGATGCAACATTGAAACAGCTCCTCTGCCCAAAAAGTCCCCGCCGACCATTGATCCCCCATTGGCACTAGTTCTATGTTATCCCACTTCCTCATCCACTCCCTGCACCCTGGAGACAATTAGCCTATAAACCCACATGACTTTAGGACGTGGGTGGAAACTGGAGCTCCCGGAGGATACCCATGCGGTCATAAGCGGAACGTGCAAACTCCACACAGTCAGTGTCCGAGGTCTGGATTGAATGCAGGTCTGTGGTGCTGTGAGGCAGCGGCTCTACCTGCTGCTCGCTGTGCTGCCTTATTGTGATATTGTTTATAGCCAACACAAGCGTACAAAGTGTTAACTGTTGATGCTGCTTGCAGGGCACCTGCTGAGCACTGCTGAGGTGGAGTCGGCATTAATCGAACACCCTGCCATCGCAGAAGCTGCTGTGGTCAGCCACCCCCACCCTGTGAAAGGAGAGTCCCTTTACTGCTTTGTCACCCTGAGGGATGGACATGAATTTACCGAGACGCTGGTCACTGAACTAAAAAACCAAGGTAAGGACAGTCAATGGAATCAACCTGCAGCAGAGGATACACGCTCCTCTTTCACAGACCATAGAACAGTATAGTGCAGGAGCAGGCCCTTCGGCCCACAATGTCTGTGCCGAACACGATGCCAAGTTAAAACTAATCTCCTCTGCCTGCACGTAGTTCAATTCCCTACAACCCCTGCATAGCCATGTGCCTATCCAAAAGTCTCTTAAACGCCACTATCGTATCTGCCTCCACTGGCAGCGTGTTCCAGGCACCACCACCATTCTGTGTGTAAAAAAAAAACTAGTCCCGCACTAGTCTCCTTTAAATGTTGCTCCCCTCACCTTGACAATGCCCTCTAGACTTTGATATTTACACTCTGCCGTATCTATGCCTCTCTTAACTCTACAAACGTATCTTGGGTCTCAACCCCCAACGCTCCAGAGAAAACAATCAAAGGCAGTCCAGCCTCTCCTTGTGCCTAATGCCCTCGAATCCGGGTAGCATTATGGGTTGTCTCTTCTGCACCCTCTCCAAAGCCTCCACATTCTTCCAGTTGTGGTGTGAGGGCAGGCAGTACTCCATTCACAAGGTCAAACCCACACAGGTTACCGTTCACGTTAAAAAAATCCCAGACATTAACAGAGCTTGTATATATTTATTTCCAATTGCCTGTTCTTCCCTGGACCGCACTTGGATTTTCACCGTCCCCCTGTTTCCTCACGCTTCACAGTTCACACCCCTTCTATCCATATCTCACATCTTCTGCAACATGGACTTTTCAGGTTGGGATCCCTCCTTCGTCCATCCGGTCCCTTTCCATTCCCTCCACAGATAGCCCTACTGCACGGAGACAGGCCCACCTAGCCCATGCCGACCAAGATGCCCCATCTATGCTAGTCCCAGCTGCCTGCATTTGGCCCATGTCCCTCTCAACCTTTCCACTCCCTGAACTTGTCCAAATGTCTTTTAAATGTGGTTCTAGTGTCTGCCTCAACTGGCAGCCTGTTCCATATACCCACCAGCCTCTGAGTGAAAAAGTTCCCCCTGGGGTTCCTGTTAAATTTTTCTCCTCTCATCTTAAACTATTGTCCTCTGGTTCTTGACCAGTAATAGTGAATTTACTCTATCAATTCCCCTCGTGATCTTATGTACCTCCATAAGATCATCCCTTAGCCTCCTGCATTCCAAGGCTTAAAGGCCTAGGCTGCCTGACCCCTCGGTATATGCAGGCCCACAAGTCCTGGTAGCAGCCTCGTAAATAAAGGCCTAGGCTGCCTAACCCCTCGGTATATGCAGGCCCACAAGTCCTGGTAGCAGCCTCGTAAATATTTGCTGCACTCCTTCCAGCTTAACAACATCCTTCCATCCTACAGCAGGGTGACTAAAACTGACCACAATACTCCCAGTGCGGCCTTGTACAGCCGTAATATAACATTGCAACTTCTGTACTCAATACCCACCCTGATGGATGAAGTCAATGTACTGGAAGCCTTCTTGATCACACTATCTACCTGTTATGCCACTTTCAATAAGCTATGTACGCGCACTCCTAGATTCCTTTGGTCTACAACGCTCCCAGGGTGCTGTTATTCACTGCGATAGGCCCACCCTGGTTTGACTTCCCAAAGTGCAACTTCTCACGTTTATCGGCATTGAACACCATTAACCATTCCTCAGCCCACTTGCCCAACTGATCAAGGTCCTGTGGTAGTTTTTGATAACTCGTTGCTATTTACGATACCACCCACTTTAATGTCATCTGCAAACTTGCTGATCATGCCTTCTGCATTGTCATCCAAATCGTTGATATTAAACCACAAACAGCAATGGGCCCAGCACCGAACCCTGAGGCACCCCACTAATATCTGCCTGACCTGCTGAGTTCCTCCAGCACTGTGTGTTATGCTCAAGATTGCAGCATCTGCAGTTTCTTGTGTCTCAATTTTCATGACATTTTATTTTGAACATTGCAGTTCGAGAAAAAATAAGTCCTATTGCTACTCCTGATTACATACAAAACGCACCGGGATTGCCCAAAACTCGTTCTGGTATGGTATATATTTATAAATATGTTAAATCCATTTATTCATTGTTAAATAAATTAAACTCGCACTAAGGTTTTGATCCTTGTTTTAAAGGTAAAATTATGAGACGTATTCTGAGAAAAATCGCCAGAAATGAGAAGGATCTTGGAGATATATCAACCCTTGCAGATGAATCGGTGATAAACGAACTAGTCAGCAACAGATGTAAAATCACTTAAACAGATTTATGCTTATTCAGTACGCACTGATATGCAGCACTTGTAATTTAATATG
Organism: Rhinoraja longicauda; assembly: GCF_053455715.1. Lineage (NCBI taxonomy): Eukaryota > Metazoa > Chordata > Chondrichthyes > Rajiformes > Arhynchobatidae > Rhinoraja > Rhinoraja longicauda. The sequence continues at coordinate 36,574,614 of NC_135974.1, forward strand.
TATGTGCGCTTGTGGGGAGGGAAGCAAACCAGATCTATGGGGGAAAAAACTGAGTGTAAAAGACCAGAAGTGATAATTGCATAGATAATGGTGAAAAATAATTGATTTGAGGGATATTTTTTTGCTACATGTATTCATGGGCAACTTCATTAAGCAATACTTTTGCAACAATTCTGATTAGCTTTCATCAACATTTTTAAAAACTCCAATATTTTAAACATTTTATTTGCATTGTGCTGTCTGTATTTTATATTAAAAAAATGTTTTCTTTTGCTTTGAGTGCAGTATAATAATCAAACATTCCAAAGTATTGTAAACGAAGGTTTTTAGAAAATGACCTTTCTGTTCGAATACCGAAACAGATGAGAATATGTATTTTATCTTTGAGTACAAAAAAAAATGTCTTGACTGCATTGTACATTATTTCCTTTCACAGTCCCAGTGATGAGTTACAATTAATTATTTTTTATTGGATTGTTGACCATTTTATGGAAGATCATTTGTAATCTTTTAAAAAAAACAAATATCTTGACAGATGGTGGGGAGGGCATAAAATAGGATTGATTTCTTCAATCCCAGGATTTAGTTCCCATACTACTTGTGGTAATCATGAAATTCCTGTTTTCTTACTGGATATGAATTTGAAACAGATAAACCAACTTTAAGTGGTTCGATTGGATGTGCAGAAAATTAATTATACACCATATTTTACATTGAAGATAGTGTGTATTTATGTTTGCAGATTATATTGTACCTTGCACGAGTCTCTGGCACTGCTTTAACTGATGAATGTGGTAGTAACAAGTATGCTCCAAATAAAATAGTTTTTTTTGTACATGTCCAGTATCTCATTTTATTCTCACAAGACGCAAGGGTAAAAATGCAAAGTCAGCATTTAAAGACTTTCTCTAATTGTCCTTGGGAAAAGCGTTGGAGAGCTTTCAGGGAATTCTTGTGAGTTATTGCTGTGAATTTTGTGGGTTCTATACATGCATTTAAAACCGGTACAAGTTGCTTGTGAAACAAATCAGGCAGATGAAGCCAGCGTCAGAGATTTGTCAGCATTTATTGCCAAGGTCACATTGTAAAGAAAATGTTTAAAATTAATAATTTAATGTCTCTGAAACATGCACATGTGGTGAGTCATTCCTCTACCCCCTCACACCCATCCCTAATATACAATACCGATTAATGCTCTGGTTATTTCAAGATGAAAAAATAATTCAGGAGTACTCTTAGTTCTGTAGTTCAAAGAGTTGAAATGTTCATTCCTCACTATGGAGTCTTGTGTAATGATCAAGTAACAAAGTTCAAAGACCCCAAAAAATATAAATTTCGAACCTCAATTGAAAATCCTTGAACCATTTGCTGTAGTATATAAATTGAGTTGCATTGCCGTTATATATAAAAGGTATTTTTTAATTTTAAATAAATGCAATAAAAAGATTTGCTACTTTCAGAAAAAGACACAGTGCTTGAGTAACTCAACGGGTCAGACAGCAACTCTGGAGAACATGGATAGGTGACGTTTGACAGTGCTGGAGTAACTCATCGGGTCAGGCAGCATCTATGGAGAGCATGGATAGGTGACGTTTGACAGAGTGCTGGAGTAACTCAGCGGGTCAGGCAGCATCTCTGGAGAACATGGATAGGTGATGTTTCGGCTTGACCTGAAAAAAAGTCTCAACCTGAAACATCACCTATCCATGTTCTTCAGAGATGCTGCTTGACCCGCTGAGTTATTCCAGCACTTTGTATAGTTATTTATAAACCAGCATCCGCAGTTCCTTGTTTCTCTCTTAGATACGTTCCCAGGGTTTGAGTTTCCTTGCTAGTTGTGACATTGTAGGCACACTGTTGGTTGACGTGATGTTTAATTTTTGAATGCCTGGGACTTCCTGCCCACTTTGCACCAGATGGAGAACCTGAGGGAAAGACAGGCGGAATCTGTCCCCTTTCGTTCCAGTTATGGTCGCTATATCAGCAAGGTAATTAGCTGCTTTGTTTTGATGTATCTGTTCATTTTGACTGTTTTCAGTAGATTTATAAGCAACTTTGCCTTCTATTTCTTTACTAATCTGAACATGCACCCCGGCATCTGCCATATTAGTTCGCTGAGTTGGGCATGGTTTGTGACTGATGTTAATGGACTCTACTGTAGTTGAATCGCCATTTTCCTCTGGAAACTCTGAGGTTTGTCTGAGCAGCTTCCCGAAAGCATTTGTCATTTCTTCTGTTGTGAAGTTGCTACTCTGATCAGCGATCTGTGAGGAAAGCCACCTTTTGTAGTCTCCAAGGTCAATGGGTTCGACAAACCTAGAAAGAATTGTGGAAAGAGATTTTCATACGTACTCCGCAAAAAATATTACCTAAGTAAACCAAAGTAACAGTTGAATGTATTATCTTCTAAATAAAAGTGGAAGGGTGAACTAAAATTGAAGTTTGAAGAACTGGAAATTGAAGATCTAAAATTGAAATTGAAGTAAAGTTGAAATATTTCTACAATTCTACCTTTTCATTGTCTCGGGAGAAAACTGCATGACAGTAAATTTTAGGATTAAGAGAACACTTAACATTCCCCTTGATCACATTGCTTTGCAGATGCCAATCCTCAGTGATATCTAAGGATGTGAGTTTATAATCCCATAACTAAGCCATATAGTCCCAGAGTAGTTCCCCACTGACTGACGATATGCCCTGAAGAAACCTGCCACTAGAATTGTGTCTCCCATTAGCTCTGGCTACTTGATTCAGTTACACTAAACATTATTCCCTTTATTCTGAATCTGTACGCTGTGGAGGGCTTGATTGTAAGTAGGCATGTGAAGTCTTTCCGCTGCCTGGATGGTAGATAACAAGCTATTCACTGTACCTCGATACGTGACAATACACTAAACTCTATGGTTCAAACTGAAGATAGACACAAAGTGCTGGAGTAACTCAGCGGGACAGGCAGCATCTCTGGAGAGAAGGAATGGGTGACTTTTCAGGTGTAGGCCCTTCTTCAGACTGAACTGAAATGTCTCCCATTCCTTTTCTCCTTAGATGCTGCCTGACCCGCTGAGTTACTCCAGCATTTTGTGTATCTTGTTTCTATCCTGTGTTTCTAAACTAAACCAAGCAGTTAACAATAAACCAGTGGCTGCCGCAACTTTGGTCGAGGTGTTCCTTACTTGGCCCACATGAGCCATCCACATGTCAATAGACATGTGGACCTTGCTACGTCACGGCCGGGTAGCGAGCAGGTGCGCATGTGCGGGGGTTGGAGTGCCGGCACTAGTGTAACGCGCCGGCAGTCGCCTTATGCGCAGGCGTGCCGGGACCGGCGAGGTACGCAGGCGCAGGGAGTGCCGGGACCGGTGAGGTGCGCAGGCGCGGCCCGGCGCGGCGCCGGTTACCGGGAGTAGTAGCGGATCCTCGTCTCCAGGAGCCGCTCCCCCGATGCCTCTCCGAGCTGCCGCAGGCTGCGCTCAAACACCCGATCGGCCGCGAAGTTGTAGGAGTGGAAACGCCTGCACACCGCCTCCATTTTGCCCGTCCCTCTGCTGGCGGCAGCGCTCCCCTGTGGCCGGGAGGAGTGGGCGTGGCTGCAGCGCCCCTCCCCTTGCGCGCGGGACGAGTGGGCGTGGCTGCAACGCCCCCCCACGCGGCCGGGAGAAGTGGGCGTGGCTGCAGCGCCCCCCTGTGGCCGGGAGGAGTGGGCGTGGCTGCAGCGCCCCCCCCCCCGCGGCCAGGAGGAGAAGCTGTTCCTCAAGCACAGACCTACACACGTGCACCTTTCGCACATGTGCGTCCCCTGCATGGCCAACATTCAATGTCTTCGCCTAACAGCGCTCAAAAGGCACTTGGACATGGATGGGTAAGGGATGCAGAGGGCCTCGTGTGGACGGGGCCGCTTGGGCCGAGAGGCCTGTTTCTTTCAGTGCTGCATGACAATAGACAATAGGTGCAGGAGGAGGCCATTCGGCCCTTCGAGCCAGCACCGCCATTCAATGTGATCATGGCTGATCATTCTCAATCAGTAACCCGTTCCTGCCTTCGCCCCATACCCCCTGACTCCGCTATCCTTAAGAGCTCTATCTAGCTCTCTCTTGAATGACTCTGTAACTCTAATTATACTTGGTAAGTTTAACATGTTTAACCTGTAACGAGCGTTTGATGGCACGGGGCCTGCATTAGCTGGAGTTTAGTGGGTGAGGGGGGACCTCATTGAAGCATACAGAATAGTGAAAGGCGTGGATAGAGAGAGTGGATGTGGAGAGAATGGTTCCACCAGTGGGAGAGCCTTGGACTAGAGTTCACAGCCTCAGAATTAAAGGACGTTCCTTTTGGAAGGTGATGAGAAGGATTTTCATCTGAGTCTGAAGAAGGGTCTCGACCCGAAACGTCACCCATTCCTTCTCTCCTGAGATGCTGCCTGACCCGCTGAGTTAATAATAATAATAATAAATTTTATTTGTCATATGTAGGTCGGCACAGGGTCAACGGTACAATGAAATGTATTTGACAAGACAATGGGTCACCTCAGCAGTAATATTCCAAGGATAAATAAGATTTTAAAAATGACATTAGTAAGGTAAAAAAAACAATATAAAAAATAGGTAAAAAGACAATATTAAAAATAATCAACATATACGATGTGAAATGTGTTTATGAGTTCAGTGGCCTGATGGTAGAAACTGTTCTTAACTCTGGTGGTACGGGCAGCCATACTCCTGTATCGTCTGCCTGCGTGCTGGGTGGCTGTGGTCCTTGATGATGCTGCGTGCCTTCCGCAGGCACCGCCGGTAGAAAATGTCCTGAATGGCCGGGAGACAGTTGTCAGTGATGTGCTGTGCCGTCTTCACCACTCACTGTAGTGATTTGTGGCTGTGGGCAGAACAGTTTCCGTACCAGACTGTAATGCAGCCCGTCAGCAGGCTCTCGATGGTGCATCTGTATGCACCATCGAGTTACTCCAGCATTTTATGATACCTAGGATTTTCTTTAGTCAGAGGGTGGCGAATCTGTGGAATTCTTTGCCACTGAAGGCTGTGGAGGCTAAGTCAATGAATATTTTTAAGGCATAGATAGATATACTTGATAGACACAAAAAAGCTGGAGTAACTCAGGCAGCATCTCTGGAGAGAAGGAATGGGTGACGTTTCGGGTCGAGACCCTTCTTCAGACCTTTCTTGACCTCTTCGGCCCAGGCGGCCGTCATTGGTTGAGCGGGAGCACGTGGCTGGGTGAGGTCACGTGGGGCGCGGGGCGGTGACGTCACCCTTTGTCCCATATTTGGGAGTGAGGAAGTTGGCAACCCTAGGTGCACACTTGGGTGTTTAATTGTCATATGTTCTGGCAACGGAACGATGAAATTCTTACTTGTGTAGTTTAACAGGCCTGTAAGCATGATAACACACAGATAAATATACAATAGCCAATTATACAAAACATTAATAATTAATAATACTAGGTATACAGACTGTAACAGCACAAAACCAATAATCAGTAGGTTATTAAATGCTATAAGCTCCAAATTACAGTGTTAAAGGGCAATGTTTTTGTTTTTGCACTATTATTATTATTTTTGTTATATACTGAACTTTCTTTTTTTTTGTTTATTAAGGTGTTTGTTTACATATGTTTACATATCTGTTGCGATGCAGCAGGTAAGAATTTAATTTTTCTATTTTGGGACATAAGACAGTAAAAACGCTTGACTCTTGACTTGAACCAAAACAAAGGCCATAGTAGATCCTAGTCACAGATGTTTTTGTTTTAGAGATACAGCGTGGAAACACTGAGTCCACTTACACTATCCTACACACACTAGGGACAATATTTACATTTACCAAACCAATTAACCTAGAGACCTGTAGGTCTTTGGAGTGTGGGGGGAAAACCAGAGATCCCGGAGAAAACCCACGCAGGTCACAGGGAGTACGTACAAACTCTGTACACACAACACCCATAATCAGGACCGAACCAAGGTCTCTGGCACTGCAAGGCAGCATCTTTACCGCTGCACCACCTACCATAAACAAACTGAGATGTCAGGTTGTGACTCATTTGCCACCAGGTACCCACCCAGCCTCTGACCTGGTCATTTACTCAGGGATAAATATCAGACAGGATTATTCTCCTATACTTCTTCGTTTTAGTGTAACATCTCAGGCAAAAGAGGTTTTGTTTAATCTCTATATCTCTCTGTCTCTTGAACACTTGTTATCCACAGTACTTGTTTCACTTCTATTTTACCATATATAAACTGTTGTAATGAAAGGATTATTTCACTGGATTGGTAAAAAGTTGTGGAGACATAATCCAGAAAAATGTTTTCACAGGGAACAGCAGATGCTGGTTTACAAACAAAAACCCACAAGGTTCTGGAGTAACTCAGAAGGTCAGGTTCCGGAGAAGGGTCTTGACCCGAAACGTCACCCAGACTCCCTGTGGGAAAAGATGCCACCCACGGAGTCCCACCTGGGGGAGTTTTTGTACCTTGTAACGTCCGTGGCTCCAGGTTCGGCCTCTTCAGCCATCTCAAGACCCACCAGGAGGACAACCACGCTTGTCTTTGAATGATTGCTGATGATGATGATATATTTCTGCATTATAACAGTAAGTGCTGACATCCTCAATCTCCTGCCTTTACAAATAACGAGACATCTAAAATTCCATATTTGAGAGATTAACAGCAGCAGGGGATTGTTGAATATGCTGTCAATTACTGTCACTTTCTACTCCATCTGGCTGGGACAATGTTTGTGATCCACAGATGTTCTATCGTACTCTGTCCAAGTTATTATTCATCTGCAAACTTTGACAATGGCACTTCATGAGGATGTTTTTGTACCTTGTAAAAACTTCCTGATAGAAGTTTACAAAATTATGAGTGACATACATAGATAGGGTGGACAGTCAGAACCTTGTTCCCAGGGGTGGAGATGTCAAAGAGCAGAGAGCATAGCTTTAAGGTGAGAGGGGCAAAGTTTAAAGGAGATGTGCGGGGGAAGTTTTATTTTTCAGGGAATGGTAGGTGCCTGGATCACTGCCGGAGGTAATGGTGGAGGCAGAAGTAATAGTGGCGTTGACGAGACTTCTAGTTGGGCGCATGGATGAGCAAGGAATGGAGATATGGATTATATGCAGGCAGATGAGATTAGTTTAACTTGGTATCTTGTTTGCTACCGACCTTGTGTACAACTGTGCTGCACTTTTCTATGTGTTATGTTCCAAAACTGAAGTTTTGTATTTTAGACAATAGACAATAGGTGCAGGAGGAGGCCATTCGGCCCTTCGAGCCAGCACCGCCATTCAATGTGATCATGGCTGATCATTCTCAATCAGTACCCCGTTCCTGCCTTCTCCCCATACCCCCTGACTCCGCTATCCTTAAGAGCTCTAACTTATTTTAACTTAGTTTGACGTTTATTTATGACCTGTCAGTCTCCTAGCTAATGTAAGATTATCAGCTTGAAGCCTTCAGTCGATGTGCTCAAATGACAGGGTAGTCTGGGAAAAATGCCAAATAATGAGTTTTTAAAATAAATTTGGTTAAATTGTATTAAATCTCACCTCTGTGTGGGTTAATGAAAAATTCAGTGCTTCAGAATGTATTACATGTTAATTAGTCAGTACGTTTTACTTGAAGGTGCGGTAAAATGTCAAGTCATTCGCCATTTTCAAAATTATCCAGTGAAAGCAGTTAATTTCTTGTTTTTAAAGACACGAGAAGTTAGAAGTATTTACATTTGATTCGTACAGGGGGGTTTGGGGAGAAGGCAGGAGAATGGGGTTAGGAGGGAGAGATAAATCAGCCATGATTGAATGGCGGAGTCGACTCGATGGGCCGAATGGCCTAATTCTTCTCCTATTCCTTGTGACCTTGTGACTATATACGTGTTGTGCTGGAGGACAAATTGTTAGAGCACCCAGACCTAGTGGTGACTTCTCATTGAAAGTGCATCATCTTACGGCACAGTGGCGCAGCGGTAGAGTTGCTGCCTTTCAGCGAATGCAGCGCTGGAGTCCCGGGTTCGATCCCGACTACGGGTGCTATCTGTACGGAGTTTTACGTTCTCCCCATGACCTGCATGGGTTTTCTCTGAGATCTTCGGTTTCCTCCCACACTCCAAAGGCGTACAGGTTTGTACGTTCATTGGCTTGGTAAATGTAAAAATTGTCCCTAGTGGGTGTAGGATAGTGTTAATAAATGGGGATCGCTGGTCGACGTGGACCCGGTGGGCCGAAGGGCCTGTTTCCGTGCTGTATCTCTAAACATAAACATAAACATCTCTTCGCTTCCAGGGATATCTGGGGAATTTGAACAAGCAAGTAGATTGTGTGTGCCATGTGTTGGGAGAGAAGACTTTCTTTTGGCATCACTGGAGGATGAGATGCTTTGCCTAGAATGAGTAGCTTGATTTTGAAAGTTATGGAAATATCATCCAGAAAAATGTTTCACAGGGAACAGCAG